>NW_016160306.1:15779-62055 GCF_001687245.7 Rhagoletis zephyria
GTGCGATGTTATATTGTGGTGTGTTATGCTTCATATGTTATGTTATTTATTCTTATGTTATGGTTATGTTATGTTATGCCAAGTACTAAGCTAAACTCCCCTCCACTTAACCCATTCCAACTAATGTTATTTTAGCTCATTCAACTTACATAAACTATCCTTAATTTTATCGGTTGAATTTCAACCGCTGGGCGAACACTAGTTCAAATAAATTCATAATATAAACATTCCACGTAAAGAGGTTTAGAGACTTTTTAGTTTCAATAAATCTTTGAAAAAGGCTGCCAACTGATTTGAAAGTGGAACTTAAATAAGTTATATGCAATTTATGTGGAACAGTAAAACTATGAAACAAAGCGATTTTCACCATTTCCAGTGATAACTGCCTTTGCGATTACGATTAATAAAACACTTGGGCAGACGTACGTAGTAAGTATTTCTTTACTACGTTCAACCGGGGGTTACCTATTACTACTTAGTTTTTTAAATTTCCAAAAATATTTTTCTTTTTGACTATCACCTTTTGTGCTGATAAACTTATATAGTTAATGAGGTTTACATGGCTTTACACGTTTAAATAAAAAATCCTTGTTGATAGGAAAGTCACTCAATATTCGATAATTAAAATAATAAATTTATTTTCAATTATATGTATGCACAAGGGCGGCGCAATACCATAGCATTATTCAACTCAATAAAGGCCAATGATGACTGCCTCCGTATCAGCAAAGTTTCTTTCTCTTTTTTTTTCAATTACACTGATAAACGGGGAAAAACTGCGCTGTTCTGTTCTACAAAAACAAGCACATTACCTGTGTACCTCTGCACACAAACATATTTATAAATGTGTACTTATTTACACGACAATCTGAGCATAAATTCAGATTATAACTTCCGCTTTGATGAACTAAATTAAAACTGGCAACATCCATAATTGGTTGTCGTCGGCGATGTGCAGCGCTGCACAAAGAGCGAGAGCACACGGCACATACATGCATACACGTACATATCGTATGTAACACATGCACATAATTAATAGATACAGTCCCAGTGAGAAAATGGGTAAATACATTACATATTTCTACCACGAAAAGATTAACTACTATAATTGAACGAAGCGATCGGTTAATCTGTAGCGGCAATGTGTATTGCAATACATGAATTTCTACTTAAGCGAAGATTCCATTTTCCCATGCGAGTATACATATATGTATGTATGTATGCAAATACTCCATCCCTATAGTGAAAGCTAGTACCTTTTCTGCTGCGTAGTTGGCTTAGCATTTTATTTTTTTTCTATGTTAACGATTGGTATTTTTAAGACGGATGTCCCAAGGAATAGCAGTTACCAGCCTAAAGATCAGCGTTCATCATTTGACATATAAGAAATCATGCCCATTATCGCCTTCTTCACCTTTGAAAGGTGGATGTCTAACTAAGTTGAAATACTTGTCCAAACGTGTACTTAGCGTAGCGTAGAAGTGCGTAGAAGCATATCAATTTTGCTGCTGATGGGGAGAGAGAGAAGCAACGTCGACGTCACGATCCTGCGGTGGTGAGTTTTTGTTAACACGCAGATCCCATAAGACAGATAATGTCAGCTGAAACGTTCTCCGTTTTACGTCCGTGGGTAACTGCGCTTTAAGGAGTACTTCAGGATATTTGCGCAGCTTTCAACAATGTCATTTGTTAAACTATTATGAATAAATAGCATCGAATCAATAGGAGTAGAAGCCGCTATCTCTTTGTGTATTAAATGTCTTTTATACGACAGGAAGATAAGAGCGGAGTAAACTGATTCAAATCAGGCGATCAGAAGCACAGTTTTAAAACTCTTATGGCTACTAAAAGAATTCGACAAAGCCGAGGTAATAACAGAGAAGTACCTAGACACAATGTGTAGCGTAACGAATAACAACTTAAAAAGCCGGTGCCCAATGGGCATCTCTGGAAGTATTTACATAGCTTCTGTGGAAGCACAATCTTCAACAAGAGTGAGGAAGGCCAGTAAGGCCCTACGAACATGCAAAATAATATTGGGAACTATCGCCTACTACTCTATAGCGCTTTGGTGTGATGGAGTTCTGCATAAAAGCCTTCGTACGTCGGGCCAAAGGATAAATTGCTTGGAGTTTTTATAACAAAGAGCACTATCATTTCCTCTTACAATAATTGAAATACTAGATTTAGCATATGCAATCAGCTTTAAATCAGTTTTAAATCTCTACAATTAACAAATTGCTGTTTCCACGACTCAATTCGAGAAGTTAAATAGAAGAAATCTCAAAAGTAAAGCTGAAATTACTATTAAAAATCACAATATGCCTGGCCGTCTTGTGACGTCTACCTTAACGCCTAAAATCCAGCAGGCAGCGCTTAGGACCTACCATTCTATGCTTGGCTGAACGCCGACCAAATTAATCTAACCTTAACTAGTTTTCCGTGCAGGAATGCAACCGACATGTTGCCATTAAATAGTAAATGCAAATATCCCTCTACATACATTCATACATATTCATGTATTTACATACTCATATATGTGTACGCTAGAATTTTCATTGTTTTTTATGTGTATGTATTTGTGTAGTTATTGACAAAAGCGCATGTTGAGGAAAATTAATTAAAACTTTTGCAATGATTATTGCAGTCACAGTAAAAAAAAAAAGAACTACATACACTAGCAAAACGCTAATACGGCAAATGACAGCGATAGCGGAACCAGCGGAAAATCAACAGCAGTGCCGCTAACCATACGCGCAAAATCTGCTTGTAAACGCGATTGCAGGGGAGCAGTGTACATATGTACGTACATATGTTCATACATAAATATGCAGATATGCGCATATTGGAACGAAGGTGCAGTTTTGCGGTTGCCTTTTTTATTAAATTGCATTCTAACGTAAAGGAGTACATTTGTTGGTTGAATTATAGAGTAGCAGAAATGAACTGCAGGTTATGAAAATGGTTTAAAAAATAATACACATTAAGGTACCCGACGTTTATAACTAAAAAATGTGTGTCTTACCATTTAAATTATTGTTATTTTTAATACGCCAGAATTTTTAAAATTTGTATGCAGATAACTGAAGTTTTCGTTTTACTCAAATATTTATTTTAAATATTTTGTGACTTGCCTAACCCTTTGCTATTCTAACTTTTACCAAAATATGTGCATCACTTGCATTCCACGTAGTGAATCGTCCTAATGAAGGATTTACGTAAATCAAATAACTAAAAGACATCTCTTACATTCAGACAGATCTGCGGATGCATGTATAGTGTATAGGGAAGTGATATCAAGGCAAGTATAAGTAATTAATACATCCCTTGCATTGAAAGTTACATTACTTGAGTTGATTGCAATAGATAGTGAGCAAAGCATATATGTATATGTATGTAAGTATGTATGTATATAAATAATAAATGCAATGAGCGTTTTTGAGTTGAATTTTCATATTATTATCCAAATCCAATTCAGAGACTGGTTTTTCACCAGTAGTTCAAATACTTTAAGCTCTTGATTTTCATAGCATTTTAATATCCCCAAAAGTTTAACAGAAAAATTCGGTATTTCCTTTAAGATTTATATATAAACATATCGAGCCCTAACCGCCAAAATAACGTAAGCGCCATTTTTTTCAACATTTTCTTTTTGATGCAGAAATACATTTAGATGCCCTAGGAATATTTCTGCATCAAAAATAAAATTTTGAAAAAAATGTCGCTTACGTTATTTTGGCGGTTAGGGCTCGATATTTCTAACATTACCTCAAGTTCAAAACTTAGGGGTTGATAGCGTGCGCACAACAAAACATTTAAGCATAAAATAAAGAAACACGAAAAATTCATTTAAAATTGCCTTCAATAAAAAGAGAAAGCTTTTTTCCATCAAAATTTCTTAAATCAGTTTACGGTTTTCAAAAAAATATTTGCTCGTACCAAAGCATATTAAACAGTAAGTAGCAGCAGAGCAGCTCATTTGATGTTTCTCAAATTATTTGGTCTCTAAACTGTCAAATATTGTAAATCCTTTTGATAAAAATTCTTACAGCCGGTTTCACCAGTAATTTAAATGGAAAATGGTTTTTTATTTTTTGTCGATTTCCATATAAAATTCAGAAAATTAAAATCATTTTTCACTTAAATTGCTCTCGTGAAATTGGCTGCTAATTGGCAAAATGTATATATTTCGTAATGACTCTTCATCAAAAAAAAAAAAAACCAATGAAAACCAGCCTTTAGAAAGTTTGCTTAACTCAGGAGCATAAGCGCTGATTACACTGTAGAGAAAATCTTAAGTTTAGAAATGACCCAAAAAAGCGCCGAAACCCTTGAACCTCAACTGTGGCGTCTAAACTAAACGTAAATTAGAATTTGCTTTGCAGCTTTTGTGCCCCTTGAGAACCCAAAACTAAAAATATAAAATATAGAGCTCGATTTTAAAAATTAAAAATGTTGGATTTAATATGACCTCAGATTACGAGTATGAAATCAGATCAGATTCTTACAAACATGTTACTCATACGCAACGTATGTATGTACGCTTGACTTCAAGTTTTTCCGTAATAAATGGTTGATCCAACATTATATGTGATAGAGGTGCCGATACTCAATAATTCTGGAAGATCTTCCTGCAGCAGACTTCAGGCGCCTGGACTAAACAGTCGCGCCCTCTGGACTGAGGAATCATTTTCGAGGGTTGAATGCGAGGAGAATTCACTTTTTATTTCATACTCCGACAGTTTAAATGAACTGGCAATGAAATTTTTCAACCAATATGTATGGGTGCCAGACTATAGAGACATACCGGGCAACTGTGCTGCAGAAGGAACCTTATTTTCTGCAATAAGTACCGTTTGAAATTCGGGCAAGATGGGCCGCTGAACAAGCAACAGAAATAATAACACAAATTTCTTCAGATTTGCCTGAGAGATACAAATAGCCCAAAAAAATCTTTAATTTTCAATATCAATCCCTGAGATAAATACCTACTTCAATTTTAACCTCGCTACATATGGATAGCATACTGTGGCAATAGGAATCAGATGTAGTTTTAAGTACATATATATTTTTTGATGAATTACCATCGGGCAGCGCTCCCGCCAAAAACCAGAATTTACACATGTCTCAGTTTTCTCCAAAACTTTGCTTAGCTGATCAGAGTCCCTCTGTTCAAATGTGCACCACAGGTAGGGGGTGGTGCTTTCATGGATATCTTTTCTAACCAGATTTTGCAGTTTGCAAGGTATATTTGTTTTATTTGTCCGACCAGTTTAATTTGGTTGAAATTGCATTATTTGTTAGGCTTTTCTGATCTAATCGTGCATCTTCAGTGGATTGTTTTGTTGATTAACCCGCACAGCAATAAATTTAAAACATTAACCAAGTAACAACAAAAACGAACTAAACAATTAAGCTTGACACCAATGCCTGTTTACGACCGAGCACCACATGCATAGCGAAGAATAAATGCTCTTTGCTAAGAAAGAAAGTTGTACACTCAGTAAGCATCAATTTCCCAACTTCTTCTGTAAGAAATATCTCTTGAATATCGTTCAAATGAAGCCATTGATATACCTACCGTGTTCGGATGTGGCCGAATGTTTCCTTGTCAGTTCTTCACTTTTACAATTCGTCTTAATATAAATGATCTGGTTTCTTTGAGTCTCACTGCCGGCCGAGCAATTTCGTCAATCGGAGGTAAATGCAAAATCGAATTTTGGGCTGCAAAAACCATTGCTTATCATCAAATGCGTATTTATGAATTTCAAACAAATTGTATAACAAACTGAGGTACTAAGGTGAAAGGTACGAAGCCTTTACATAGCGGAATACAGCTCTGTCCTTACTGGCTTTTATTTAATACAAAAAGGCATCCCCTAAGAACGGCCATAAAAAAATCTAAATTGCCTTCGAGTCGAAATACTTCCTAAGCAAAAGTTTAATGATTTTTGACATGCTTTCATTTACTGACATCAGGGTGGCAGGTTATGTTTTTAGGAACTGAGATCTCGTCGTTAAATAGGTATATACTAGAACGGGATGAACTTTCCCAGCAAAAAATCGGTAATCGCTTTTAGTGGTAACGTGTTCTAGAAGGAATAGCGTTATAATGACTTCGAATTTTTTCGCTCCTTTTAGGCATTGCCGGTAATGCAAAGTAGAATGCTCTATAATATTTTATTTATTTCGCTTCTTTGTTTCATTTCGGGGAATGCAAAGTAGAATGTCCTATAATATTTCTTTTTTAATTCGCTTCTTTGCTTCATTTCGGGGAATGCAAAGTAGAATGTCCTACAATATTTTTTTTATTTCGCTTCTTTGCTTCATTTCCGAGAATGCAAAGTAGAATGCTGCATCGTAGTCAGATGAAAAATAGAATGAATATCCAAAAATTCTTTCTCTACCGTTACTTTCTGTGGAAATTTGTCTCGCATAAAAATCATGTTTTGCTTTGTTCAATTTGCAGCGAAGTTGAAGTCAGTCGATGAAGTGAAGTACAAGAGTGAGGAAGCACAATTTTAAGCTTAATTAAATATGCATGTATGTACATACCGATTTTTAAGTAAAATCTAAATACCTAAATACATACATATGTATGTATAAAAACTGATTTATAAAAATTTTAATTAATTTTAATCTTTTAAGACATTTTCTGATTTCAATTTAATGTAAATAAGTATTTACTTATCTAAGCATTCTACATTAGTTTCTCTGAAAGGCATTCTTTGTTCGCTTCTCTGGCTTCTGTTTATCTATGCGTTCTCCCTTCGTTTGAAGGCAATGCTGCGGGTAAGGTCTTACCGCCAATGACATGCCCATGTTAAAATAAGGCCTTCTTGAAGCGAAAGGGTAAGCGATTCCCATCGCCTAGCTCGTTTCCACTTTCGTTTCTGTGGTAATTGTGTTTTTTGCTGGGTTAGAACAAAAAAATGTTCTCATACCAAATGAAAACTATAAAAAGGCGACCCCTATTAGGTTCAGAAAAAAATACAGTTTTTCGAAACTGCCTTGAAAAAATACCCTATACTGAGTTGTGTACGACGAACTAGTTAAGGGCGGTTTCCAGCTCTCAAGAAAAAGGAAAAATTCATATAAAATGATGCCCAACAAATGGAAACGAAAGCTTCTTCTATAAAAATTTCTCATCAAAATCAGTTGGAAGCTCTCAAGAAAAATATACTCGTATATTTATTTCTTCAAGAAAATTTACAGCAAAAGCAAAGTTCTTTTTCAAGAAACATTTTTAATTTTTGATTTTTCTTGAGAGCTGGATTCTAAGCATTAGTTGGTACGGTCTAATATACATACATACTTATGAATGAATAGCACATAACATAAGTGTACGTTGCATAGAAGTTCATGCAAATAGTAAAGTACTCACGCTTAAGCTACTCTTAAATAAGCGCTGCCACAACGTATTTTCACGAAAATACTATCTACAAATCCGCTGACAGATAGATGCGTGCAAAATTAAGCGAAAACTTTGCGGATGTGAGTTGCAGTTGACGTTTGCTTTCAAAACGCTCTCTACGCGCTTGTCAGTCTATCTGTCTATGTTTGTTTACTTCAAGTAAGTAATCTTCTTTTCTTTTTACACCTACTTGCGGTTGCAACTTTTCTGAGCCTCCATTCGACTAATTTGGTTCAATGCCAGAAGGTTAAACAAAAACTATAATACGCATTGCATTTAGGAATCGATTCCGGCGCGAATACAAAAACAAAGTTTCTACGGAAGTATTTTCCTCCACTGCCAACCAATAGAATCAATAGAATCAATGGAGTTGTTTGTGGGGCTTTCATAGTTGCAGTTGACAAAATAAAGCTTTTTAAATATACCTAGTTTTCTTAGAAAATTGCTTCGAAAAATAGAAAATTAATCAGCACCTCATAAAATTTGCAACTTCTTCCTGGTTTTGCATTTTCGTACTTTCTTACATATTCCTCTCGTTAGGAGTAAATATTGGCTTACTCTCCGAAACTTGGTTACTGGATAGTTTTTTTTTGCTGGAGAATACGAAATCACAGCTAATATCTCTCTTGATTGCCACCTATCTCATTGTGCGGTTTTCAGCTTCCATTAGTTCTGATCCAGCACTCGATGAACTTACAGGTTCTAACACGAACTTGCAGGAAATTACAGGATAAAAGATCCCGTAGTCCAAAAGCCTACAAATGAGAACGATTTTTGGCGAGTTGTGTAGAGAATGAAGTTGAATCTGTTTTTTAAGAGACCGAAAAAAATATTTTTTTTGGTGTTATAAAAGTCCGTGACAAAATATTGCCCTCGAAGAAAGTTATCAATGTTCTTTTGATCCTAGGACCTCCGGGACATCCTGGATTCTATTTATTTTTTGAATTTTTTGGTTAAAAGTCCAATAATAGCTGAAAAATCCAGACTTTCATTAATTTTATCTAATAATAACGGTTTAACTTGGCCAAATATTTTTTAAGACTGAAATAAAAAGTCCTTTCCTAATAATAAACCGCTTATCCAGACTAAACAAATTTGGTATCTTATGAAAGAGGACGGATATAACTTTGAAAAAAAAAATATAATTGATAATTTTCACGTAAGCATTACACCGTGCGACCAAAACCAAAAATTTTTAAAGCACACGAACAAATCAATAAATATATGTATTAACAAAACTGGGAACCAAATATAGTAAAACTACGTTTTTAGTTTTTCTCTCTGAAGTCAGGATTTTTTTGAAAAGGACTTTGAACTTTCTAGAATATGATTGAATAAACAAAATAATCAAAAGAGATTCGGTGCATTGTAGAATAACAAAATGGGTTTCAATTAAAAGGAAAAACTCTATGGAATGAAAAAAATATTAATTATTATTTCTCTACTTAGGGTCTTAAATGCGTCTAAACTTTATGGGTATTCAGTTGCATTTTCTCGACTATAGTCAATTCTTAGGTTCGGCAACAACTATCGAGGCTAATTTTGTGGGGGCCCGCACACTTATTTAGCACTGCGGCGCACAGTGTTTCGAGGCAGGTGGAAATAATAGTAAACCTGCACCATGTTCACTGAAACTTGACATGTACACTAGTTTTACTTAGAAATGGGGAATTGTGAAATTTGGTAAATATGGAATAATTGTCACGCCTTCTACTCTTGTAGGCGGAAACATTAAATTTCATCCGATTTCGATGAAATTTAGTTTGTGCTCTCTCTTTAATTAGAAAAACCTAAATATAAAATACGGTGAAGATTGGATCACCTAAACGTAAAAAATGTGTGCCCAGTTGTTAAATGTGATGGAATTTTAGTTAATTTTTTTCCTGCTTTTCACTCTCACAAAACAAAGGTTATACTATAAAATGACCTTCATTGTTCGAAAAATTCTTTTTGCGAAATTATGCAAAAAGAGGCTGAAAATCAAAAATTAAGAAAATCAAAAATTCCATATATTTGCAAAGTTCGCGCGCATAGATCAAATTATATGTTCTAAAACTACATAAAATTCTCTAAAACATTTGACTAATTTCAAGACCTGACGGACCGGTACTCACACTTTATTTTACTAATAATCTTTAGCATCTACATTTCAAAGTAAATTTTTTGGTAAAAAAAATAGGAAAGTACCAAATAAATGATAAATAGCTGCAGCTGAATATACCATGATATTTAAATAATTGAATACAGTTGAAAAAGAAACATTTTCTTTAATGGGTTAATCGCCAAAGGCAACTTAACTGATTACTCGGTATCGCGCCGATTTCCGTATTTCTTTGGAAATCTATCGTTCGTGAAGAAGGGGGTTGAGTAAATAATGTGAAATGTGGTATTTGTGACTTTTACTTTTCCCTCTCTAAGTCGAACCGGTTTTTTTTTTATCAACTGTCGTCATGACAAAACCCTTAATAGTCTTTATTAAAAGGGACAGCAGTTTTCTGATTAGACTTGAGCTAGTTGTTTGCTGTTACGAAGGACCTGGTAATCTTAGAGGTTTCTTAGGAGTAATGGTCCATCAAGCGCTCATTGACTGTTTTCTTATACATATGTAAGAGTATAAAACCTCATTCGGCTTTTTTTGTTTCCGTTATGCAAATGTTGAAAATGCAGTACGATATTTCACCCCAGATCTTCAGCTCTCGACCTTTGTATCCACATTGCACTGAAAGTAATACAACGCTGTCAATGTGATGATTGCATAAGTGACACTGTTATTGCAAGCGATTAACTGAGCTCAGGAGAAAAAATGTAGTTTGTGGGGACATTGAAGAAAATTATTCACTGGGGTAAATGTCAGCACACACTTGCTGCGTTCGCTTGGCACGCCACGGTCATAACAAAATACTATATAGTAACGTTGACTTCATCGGCCCTGCACTATTGGGAGCAGTACAATTTTTCTTCAATTTGCAACATTGTAAACCGTAATTAGTGGTGTTGTTGCAATGTATCGCGCTGCTAATAGTTAGCTGTCGGCTGTGTTATAGCTACTATTGGCAACCTATCGCTTATAGTGAAGAGTGTAGTGGGTGGACTAGCTGGAAGAGACAACTAAGCAAAGATTTTGGTGTGTATATACATTAGGGTGGTAAAAACAAAGCAAAGTCGGAATTTTAATGCCTTCGCCCCACAGAGCTTTCCTTACCCTTAAAAAATCCTAAATATTCACTTTAATTAAGGAAATGAGGTAATCGAAATATGTATACCAATATTGGTAGCAGACAAATGAAAGAAGGAAAAGAAGAAAGAAAAAGAAAATAGACATATTAAACAAGAAGTAAGTGAAGATTAAAAACATTCCTTAGTTAATTTACGAGTCCAGTAATTTACAAGGAATGTAATTGGAACAAATTACTGATTGACAATGTATGTATTTGTAATAAAATAACCAATACGATGTCGTAAACTTTTGGTTTGACTCAATTATTATTTCAGTATAACTAAATTTGACTTTTGACAAATAGGTGGCCACCCCCTCCGTAATATTCACAAGCTAAAACCTTCTTAAACCTCTTTCGTCTGACTCCCATATGGTGATACCTACATCTTACAATTACTTAATTCCTTTAATTCAAATAGAATTGGATTTTTTAAAACAGGTGGCAACCGTATACATGTAGTTAAAAAATAAACTCTTTTCACACACATTTCGAGTGATACCCATCTCTTAATAATTCATTTAACTTATTAAGCAATTTGAATTTAATTTTTTAACAGGTGGCAACTTGACACTTCATTAAAAACAAACGAATTGTGCAGATTCATGTTACTGACAAAAAATTATTTTACGCATTACCAAAAAACGCATTACTTCAAAAAGTGCAAAACATGGGCAGATTTTTATTTCTTCTTTTGAAAGCCAAAAATCCGCACTATTTAATAAAATACATAATAAAAATTACTCATATTTTCTCAGATATTTTTTATTCATTCCATTAAAATCTACCATTTTTGAAATTTGGTTAAAAGAAATTGATTCTCTGGAATACCGCAGGGACACCCTATGTTTAATTTTATTCCAAAAAGGTTTAATCCTGTAGCTCTCTATTATCTACACTTTCAAATTGCACACAACGGATTTTTCGATTTTTGCCCACTTAGGCCGCACTGTGCGCCCCCTAGGATTGTTCCATACTGAAAAATTTACAGTTTTTGTTTTAATCAAAAAATACTTAAAGGTCGCTCCAAGCGCTCAAAGTCCTACATGTATTTACCCTTAATTAGCCGCATAAACAAAATCACATAATTCGTCGTATGTGGTCTCGAGTGTTGTTTATTTAACTATCTTTTAATATCAACTTTTTTATAAATCCCCCAAAACCACAAAAAAAAATGCAATAAAAGGGACCCATAAAAATCTTTAGTATTAAAAAATAATAAAATCAAAAATTGTGTATTATTATTGGAAGCCTCCTGAACAGAAACAGTGTTCCGACCTAAAAATATTGGTTTACAAGAATTCTATACCGTTTCCACGAAAAATTTATTTTTCCCCATATAATAAAATACATGAAAAACTTTGAGCGACCTCAAAATATTTTTTGCTTTCGAAATGAGGGCATTAAAATTTGTACTTTACTTTTTCCACATGCATTTTTGTACCACCCTAATATGTATGTTCGCGTAGGTATACAAGTAGTTATTGCACGCATTTCAAATGCATTTAGTTTAATTAATTTTTCCGCCTTGGAATGACAAAAATCCCCAGCGAATGCGACTACTGCAAGTGAAAATTGAAGCGAAAGTAATAGCATAGCTAAGTGTTACGTCCAGTAACTAAGATTTAATCTCGAGTTTTTATATAAATGAAAACAATTATATTTTTTCTGTTTTAGATTGAATTGGTTTGGGTAATCAGATGGAATAAAGAGCATTGAAAGTCTTGAGTAAAATACTATTTTTGTAAGTTCCTTAGTTTACTTTATTTGCAATTTTTTCGAACTCAATTTGAAAACTAAATTTCCACAAAGCTATTACAATTACGATATGTATTTACAAACAAATCCGCCTAAAGATGAAACGTGGCACCTCTGATAAGAAAAAAGCCTTGTTTTTTTTTATCTACTGTTCGGTTATTACTCGTGCCTCTCCTTGTCACTGCAGCACTCCGCATATTGCGATTGGCATGCCACATGCTGCTGTTTCTATAAATGTTGCATGTGGCCATATGCTTTCGTTATGTCACGCGGCGCTTAAGACAAAGTGACAAGCTGAAATGGCGCTTAATCTGCCGCATAATCTGTCATAGCTACCGGCAGGACCACTGAGCATCACTGAGCCGATGCGATGCGGCAACTCAGGCATGTCAACAACAATAATAATAACATAAGCCAAACACAAAGCAAACTGGATAACAGCACAGTGTGGTGGTGTTGCGAGGCGGTTTACGCCATTTGTTGTCATTGGTTTTTGGGTTCGATGGAATTGAACTGTGACCATTGCGTCAATTTATTTTGCCAATATTTACATTTATCTGCCTTATGTCATTGAGTATGTTTTGCGAAATCAGTGACTGGTGGAGGATGAAATGCTAGTGATTCCTGATAAGTTCTTTATACTACTACCGTAAATTTAAGTATCTATGTATACAGGTCTATTTATCTAATAATAACTTGAAATTTTAGAAGAAAAGTAAACAACATTTTAAATGTAAATAATATTTGTTGAAAAGGCGTATATTAAGATTAAAATAAATCTCGTACTTTAAATGATCTGGCTTTGAAATTTGGAATGGAAGTGCGAGATCTCTTGTGATACAACAACGGGCCCAATGATGGGCCTAAGCTGCTGTTGTGTCTCTAGGCTTCTGCCTTTAACACATTATGGTCTAGGGTACATGCTTAGAAGGCTGATACCGCGACAATTGACGATGTGTGCCTTTCTTGTGGATCGAACCAAAGACCCTTTAATTCCAATCGACAAGCGTTCATCCGACCATAAAAGTTGCTTAGTGCGTGCTTTGAACTGTTCACTGGCTGGCTTTCCTGGATTGCAGACAGCCATCCAGCAGCTTAGTTGTTCGTCAGCTACATAATTGCTATTAATACCACGCCAAAGTCGCGTGATGAGACACCGGCCCCATCGTCTTCGGCTAAGGGTTGCTATTTACAGAGCCTTTCATCAGGAGATGGAAGTATTTTCGCTATAATTTTTTAAGTTCAGCTGATCGGTTACAATTTCGTCCTCTTTGTTATTACAGCAATTCGTCCTAGTATTTAGAACTTCTTTAGATCGCTGATAAAATTGTATTGTATTGGCATGCCGTACCCATGCGTCTAGTATTTCGGTCTCTTTTTTTGCGGAAAATACGCATATTTCGTCAGCACTTCATATCGGATCTACATGGGCCGCATTGCGCCCGATCGCAGCGTGGTCGTGCAGGCGATATCCTTTATTAGACGAATGTGTCGGGCTCGCTGAAATTCGACTTATCCTATTTTTTCCTCTTTTAATACTGAAATTCCCAATAACCTATCATATCGCTGCTATTGCAATACCTGTGTAAAGCTCTACCCAGAATTGCAGCGGACGACGGTAAACCGGTCGACGGTTAACCGATGTCAAAATCAACACTCACAAAGACATATGGAATGGCACATAATTGCGGTAGCAGCACTTTTACCGCCAACGTTTTTTGGTTGATTAAAATGTATTTCAATATTTTACCGCAGCCGCCGCCATCGTCAGCCGCAATTGTATGTACTCTGACGGATTTCACTGCGGTAACTGAACAGCTGTTCACTTACCGCCGACCGCTTTACCGTCATCCGCTGCAATTCTGGGTAGAGCTTAAGAGTATTTATTTAAACTCTATCAGCATATCAATCAACTAGTTTCTATCATTGCAATACAAAGGTTTGATACACAAATTTTCCTATTCCATAACAAAGATCGAAAGGCCAAAGATGCCGGTTACGTTGTGCGTTTTCTTCTTTTTTGCGCCTTAATAATATTTAATTCAGATGACTTTTAAAAAGTGTTGTTGTACAATTGTCAATCGCCAGCCATTCTATGGAATTGTTTTTGTTGCCACATTTTCTTTATTATTGTGGTTTTCCTTGTCTCCGCGGCTTTCCGAAACTTTGTCAACGACCACGGACAGATGTGTTGTGCGGCAGTTGTGCATTTTTCGGGAATTTTTCATTATCGCTGCGCTTTCTCCCTTGGCATCACCTCTTTCGTTTGTAATGTTCTGACAGCGCTTAAGCGGACGCGTGCTTTAACTTGTCACGGTATAAGTATTTATTTATTTTTATCTTTTCTTTTGCTGGTAATTTCATGCATATGTCAACAACACTGCTTATCATTACATACAGGACAACTTACTCGCTTATTTACGTATTCGCTCGCGCGCTTGCACGCGTTTTGATACTGACATTGTCCGCCAAAGGTATGTACATTAGGGTGGTTCAAAAATGCTTCTGAAAAATTAGAGTCATAATTTTAAATGTTCTTACCCTCTAGGATGGTTCTATATCAAAAAAATATACCACTATTTTTTATTTTGAAATCGAAAACTATTTAGAGGTCGCTGAAAGCACTCAAAGTTTTCCATGTACATTTTATATGGGGAAAAACCAACTTTTCATAGAAATGGTATAGAATTCTTGAAAATCAATATTTTTCAATCGGAAAACCGTCTTTCTCTTCAATAGATTCCCAGAAATAATAGCCACATTTCTATGTAACCAATTTTTCATAGTAACTATATCTCATAGGTCCTCCAGAAACCCCAGAAAAGGCAAAAAGGGGACCAATAGAAAATAATTAGTATGAAAAAATCGTTAACTAATCAATTGGATATTATTATAGGAAGTCTCCTGAAGATAAACAGAGTCGAAAATGATTGATTTTCAATATTTCCTTACCGTTCATACGAAAAGCTGTTTTCCCCATATAAAATACGTACATACGTGGAAAACGTTGAGTGCTTTGAGCGACCTCTAAGTATCTTTTGATTTGAAAATGCAAAAACAGGGTAAATATTTTTTCAACATAGAGCAATAGAATTCCGGATTTGCTTATTTTGGACCACCCCAGTGTATATACATACATACAGTGACGAGCAAAACTGTAACATGGTTTAACACTTTTTGTTTCAACCACCGCTATATTTCCAAGTTCTAACGACTTTCATCCTTTTGTTGAATATTCTTGTTGGTACATCCCTACTCCCTCTCTCATAATNGCCTTCATCTGAACTATGCCTTCTTTTGTTTCAGTCGTATCTTTCGCTTATTTATCGATTACATATTAAGTTACCGTAATAAATAATATGAGCGAAGTTCGCTTTTTGCCGTTATGTTAATAACCGTATTTATGGCTGCTGTTGATACTTCCGTTATACTCATTATTTGGTGTACTGATCGTATTTTTTTGTTTTTGTTCATCTTTGGATGCTTTTATCTGCGATTCGCAGAAAAGTGTCACTTCCGTAAATATGGCATCTGACATAAGCAAACAGCGCTTAATGACAGTTCGCACGTAATTAAAAATAGCGGTTTACGCATGTTCCAAAACAAAAATTTACCAGATGACAGAGAATTTAAATTTTTAATATTTTGGTACAATAAAAATGAACCTCCGTGAAGCAAGCGACATGCCTGTCCACTACCCGACCGGTAAAACGAGAACACAGGTACCCCTTTTGCCAGCTCGTTTGCCCTCTCATTTCCCAAAATGTCACTGTCTAATGGCATATTTAGTGGGCCCATTTTGGACCTATTGGACCTATACAGCTGTAGAGTAAGGAGCAACTGTTGCCTTCTTCAATGTTTTGATTCCGGTTAATTTCTTTATAAACTTTCCTTTTTTGATTACTGCTGTAGCCATCTAACCGAGTTTGACCGAGTCCAACGAAGTACGCCAGTCGCTTTCTTCTATGCTATCCGGTGCCAATCGGAAATACCAAATGAAGCCACGTCCTTCACTAGCTGGTCTGTTCATCGCAGAATCGATACTCCTATTCCTCTGTTACCTCGTTAAATACTTTCAGAGCTGGAGCATTTTTAGTCCATTCGTACGACTGGCCCAGCCAGCATATTCGCCACATCTTGTACCTATACGTCGTTGCAAAGCTCATACAGCTCATCGTTCCATCATCTGTGATATTCGCCATCGCCAACGCGCAAAGACCCGTAAATCTCAAGCAGAATATTGCTCTCGAAAACTATAAGAGCCGCCTCATCAGATATTTTCTTTGCACATGCTTAGGCGCCTTACACCAACACGGGCATTATGAGTGACTTAATATCTTAACCTCGTTTGGATTCAGGCGGCTCGTAGAGGTGCTTCCCAACGTTATTTTACAGAACCGTATTAGTTTCTCGGCGAGACAAAATTCAGACATCGCAGAATAAAGAGAGTTTATTTTTGTGCTGTGGAAAGCGTCTTTGAAATCGACAAGATAGCTATTTAGCGGATTCGATTGGGTTCGGTTTAGTCTGGAAAATGTCAGTTATTCATAATTTCGGTTGGTCAAAATCTTAAATACTCGTCTAATTCAATCATTTAAAATTCAGATTAATCAGAAGTCGAGTTTTTTTGAAGAATTGGACCTTCGGTTACCTAAAAAGCAGATTATTCCAACAATTTCCTTGGAATAACAGATACATTTAAAAATCTGCCTTTTTTATATTTCCAAAAGCATTGTTTTAGTTTTCTATACCCAATCTCGATCAGACCTAAGGTCGAGCGTTTCTCTTACTTTATATTTTTTTACTGAAGCACTTGGAATCATGTTGAGTATAAATTTGGTTTGGAGAAAAACCGGCTTTGGCGATATGCCATATTCAGCGTCCCTATTTCGATCGAACGAAAAATTAGTGCAGTCGCTTCTCTCTGTGCGAAGTGGCTATTTTGACCATGGCGTCTTTTACAACAAAGTCGACGTAATTTTGCAGAACTTGTTTTCCTTGTTTTGAACAGTTTTGATTTTTATTTTTTTATACATTTAACTTTTTCGACTCTTTTTTATTCAATTTTGCAGAACTTTTTTTCCTGTCAGGAACTTGAAAACTATAAAAAAGCTACTCGAACAGATTTAATGTATTTTTTACATATTAAACTTTTTCGGTTTTTAGATAAATAATTTTACCACTTTTCAGGAACTCTAGAAATATTAAAAAACAACTCAGAACAGTTTTAATTTCATCCGCCTTATTAGACTTGTTTAACTTTATAGAGACAATTTTTTTTCGGCGTAATTTTGAGGAACTCTAAACCTATTGAAAAGCTACTCAAAACAATTTTAGTTTTTTCGCACATTAAAGTTTTCCGACTTTTTTGAAAAAATTTGCCATCGTAATTTTGCAGAACTTTTTTACTTCTACGAAGGTCTAGAACTATTAAAAAGCTTCTTAGAACAGCTTTTGTTTGCGCCAATCCGTATGCCAATTTCACAGACATGGAGATTTGCCCATATGTACGAGTATACATAAGTTTCTTCTTTCTTTCCTAAAGCTCAGTTAGTCTAGACTTAATTTCCGTAACTTAACTTAACTTAATATTTTGGCCAACCTGTTATATGATAAACTGTGTTGGCGGTTAGTTAAAACTTAGCTTCCGTAATAAACTTAAGAACCTGTACATTTTAGGTTCTTAAGTTACGGCCTTACGGAAAATGAGAGCAGTGAGAGTCAGGCTTGCCAAACTCTCGTTTTTGTATTTCTTATCAATAAATGAAAGCAAACATTTTTGTTTGCATGATTTTTTTTTTGATGTGGCATTTTAGGTGGTGAACTGTTATACAGCACCTGAAGAGAAAACAAAATATTTCCGCTCTTGGCTTAAGTTGACGTGTTGAGTAATCATTGATTATTTCTTACGGTTATGTTAATTTAAGTTAAGTCTAGACTAAATGAGCTTTTACTAATGGTAATATGTGTATGTATGTACACACATTTATGTACGTAATACAGATGTTAATTTGTATGTAAATAGCACCCTGCTAAAATCTTTTCAATTTTTACAATTTCCTTCAAATACTCGTACAAATGCAAAAAAAAACAGAGCGCATTTAATATCTTACAATGCTTTTTCGCATGACGTTTTGAGTGTAAATAAAATTTATTGCTTTCGACTTGGCGACCCTTTTATGCGTAATCCATACAAACAAATTTGGAGCAAGAAAGCGACGTGCAATGATCGTACAAATGCATGTACATATATGTATATGGTTGTATGTGCACATACATAAGTAAATAATACAGTGAGCGTCTACCAAGCATGTGCAATGCAAAAAATTCACTACTAAAAAAAAAGAGTTAAGTAAAATGTGAGAGTATGCAATTGCAAATCGTCAATGGCAGCAATACCATCATTGTGGGTGAGAGCACATGTGTACATAACGGTAAATAGCATACTACTTACACGGTTGCCATACACTTGGAGAAAATGTTACCAAAGTAATTTGAAAAAGATTACCAAATTCATATTTCAAAAAAGCATTGAGCATTTTCATTTGACCATTCATAACTTTTTTTATCCATTTTCTTTGTTAGCACAACAACTCACAACACAATACAACACAAAAAGTCCTTTATTGCTATAATTTTTTTCGTTATTAATGGGGCGTGCGTTGCGGCAAATAAATAAAAATTGAATGTTAAAAAACCTCTCGAAAACTGTACAAAATTACTTTGAAAACTTCCATGTTTCTTCCTTGTAGTGAACTCAAGAATGATAGAATAAAAGATTGCGCCAATCGAGCTGAGAGCAACTGGGCGTGACGTCACATTATTATGAGAATGAGAGTGCAAATAATTATTTTGAAGAAGAAGAGGAAGAAGAAGCGAGCAAGTGGTGCGAAATAGTGATGTAAAACTAGGATGAATTGTACCTACACTTCAGCTTCTTAAATTTGAACGTACATTCGGTACAATCACATTATTTTAGGTACATTTGGAACGTAGTAAAATATTATTTCATGTAAGTCCAAAATTTGTTATGGTACAGAACGAAGATATAGTCGCCCAACTATCAAAAATGTACGCACATAAAAATACATGTTTACTGTTTAGGTATGTGTTCCTACTTTTAGGTACAACTTTTCAGCAAATAGGTACAATATGAATATTTAATATTCATCACTAGTGCTCAAAAATAATAGATAATGTGACGTCAGTGAAAGGGTGGATGCTCTCAAATCGAGAAAGAGAGGAAGGCGCCACTCTTGTCTCGTTGCATCGTGCGGTGAGCTTAATAAAGCATAAACTCCGTAAAACATAATCGTAAAACCGGTTTTATTTTCAGCACAATTAAAGGCGAATTCATACAAAGTGGTGTTAACGGAGCAGCCAGTTTCAAAGCGAATTGTGTCGATGGTCAAAATTACTCTTTTTTTAGATTTTGCGTGTTCTGATTGTCATCGTGCATATTATCTATTAGTGTTGCTTTTGTGCTGCCGCTATCATCTTGTATGAATTCCCCTTGGTACAATCTCTATAGCTATTTTTCCCAACGTTCTAAGCTTAAAGTTTGAATTTTTCAGTATTTTCATTAAGAAAAAATCTGGAATATCTGAAATATTAATAAATTTCTCAGAAACTACCAGGCCAATCGGAAAGTGGTGTTCAAACCAACAAATTCACCGTTTACAAGAGCGCACAGAATGCGAAAAGCGTTTAAAAATTGACAGACACTTTAATTACGGGTTACATAATTTATGTTACCAGCGCAGAATAGACCTGCAAGTGGAACCAAATTTTCATAGTTGATTAATGGTAAATTACAAATGTCTTGAAAACTTATTTGCAAAAAAATAAAAGGAGTGAGAAATCATCTTACAAGCGATACCTCATGAGTATAAATTGGTAAAGGTAAAGTTATTTAAGTTTTTCCTAAATCTGTCTTTGAAAAAAGTTCAAAAACAGCATCATGAATCTCATTATTATGATTCCGTTGAAAATTGTTTTTATAATATTTTTATGCAAATTTTTTAAGCTTAAGCTATTTTATCATCTTAGGTGATTTTTTTCAGGTTTTGGAAGTATTTTCAAATCGGTCCAGCTCACGTAAATCTTAATATTTTCCCGAGATATTGTGGTGGAGTTCTTATAATATAATATATTTTATAATTACAGTGGAAAAACAGTACCGATTTTTTTGGGAAGTGATGCAGTCTAATGTATATATGTATGTATATCGCCTACCATAAATCACAATTTTGTATGTATCGTCGAAAAAAAAAAATTAATTCTTTCAGAAATTAGCTCCGCGCATGTAGCATTGCCGCTGATATTGTATGATATTCCATGATATTTTTTAATGTTTTTAAGGCATTATTATTATTATTAAGGCATTAACCGCCCTATTCTCTCACCACTGACAAAACTCAGCGGCTGACTATTGACTTTACTACTGCGCCTAATACTATGCCGCAAATTTATTTTAAGCTGTCGTATGACAATAGTCAGTTTTATTGTTATGACCTACTGAGTAAGTGACAACGGCGAAACAATGTTTATATTGTGTTTAAGGCACAGTAATTGTGACAATAGTCATATGATGAATTTTGTCAGGGTTGAGGGAATAGGGCGGTTAGTCCGAAAGTTTTACCAAATCAGATCGGAAGTAACCAAATTACCAAAAATAAAATAAAAGTTACCAATTTTTGTAACATTTTACCTAAGTGGCAACTGTGACTACTTATGCAATCTTGTATGTACATACATGCACATACGTGTTCGTACATATGTACTTACGAATGTTCACCTAACCCAATTTTACCCAAAAAAAACGGAGAGTAACAACAACGGCCTTGCCGCGCCATCACCAATGGAACGGTAAGATGCTTTTGTTTTCCATCTCTTCATTCGTGCATTCAACACTTTATTGTTTTCGCTGTTCGTTGCTTTCATTACATTACCTTTCATTGTGCATCTTACGTTTTTTTCTCTTTGTTGTTTTCAGCGTATTTTTTGGTCGTTTCGCTGACGCGTTGGCATTTCTTTTGTGGATTTTATTAAACGTTCAACCTGCCATAAGCAATCAAAAAAAAAATTTAACAAAGCGTCACCTCTCCCACACCAAACCGCGTTCTAAAGGTCGCCGTGCTTGGTCGCAACCGCCTCTGCATTGTGTCAAGTGCAAGGTAGGGTCCACAGCAGGCATGTAACTTACCGTTTTTACTTTGCCATTTTCTCCTACAAAACCAGCATATTCAATACACACATACATACATACAAATGCTTTCTAGAGCGTGCATACATACATTCTCTGCATTGTCAATGATTTCCTTAGTTTATTTGCTTCCATAAAAAATGTCCCTCAATTCTGAGTATAAAAAGTCGAAGATGAAGAACACGAAGAAAAGGGAGAGCAATGCTAAAATGTGTGTACTGTGTGCATTTTGCTCCAATTTATTGCAATTACATATTTTATTACCATTGTTTACACACTGTTTTTTGGCAATTCCCAAGCAGTCGCGAGCTGTCGCTGTCGAAAAATTAATTTGTTGACCTCGTTCGACTCATAAAACAATGTTTGCTTTACTTAGCTGCATTTCTTATTCGCACCACAAATTGGCACAAATTGGTGTTGTATTTAAAATTTTATGATTTTTAAGTTACGTTGGTTGTTACAATATCTGATATTACGACTACTAATTAGTTAGTTATTATCGAAGTGACGTCGGAGATATCTGATTTACCAAAAGTACATATATGAAAAGCTATAAACAATAAAAGAAAGAAAACCACTTCAATGTGATATCTGTGTTACATTTTATGAGTTTTGGCGTAAAATTTTTTATTATTACCGTCAGCGAAATAGCCTATGTGGCACTTAGCCCATTAACCGAATTCTTACGGTTATCTTCATTTTACTTTCTTTAACCTAAATATAAAAATTATTTGCAGATTTTTAGATTGAGGGTGACTGACGTATTTATCAGGGATGGTACGAATGTCATATATTTCACATTTGCGATCGCGAATTGTGGGAATGCGAATATTTAGGAATAATATTAAATTATAGCCCCTATAATCGACTGAAGTCATCGTTGGTATTACTTACGAATTATAAAAGACAAAACTCTTTCGTAAGACAATTGTCAAAATAATAGAGGCCGCGCCGGTCGGATTTTTTCAATACTTAAATTTGAATAAAAAATATATGTATATATTTTTCTTTTCAAAAGATAAAAACTAAATAAAAGTTTAAAACGGAAAAAATTTATAAAACTAAAATGAAGCCAAAAAAAATAAAAGCATTTATAAAAATTAAATATGATAAAAAGAATTACAACATTAAAAGCTAGAAATGCAAAACAAAAATGTATCAAAAAAAGAAAATAATACTTAAAAATTCAATTAAAAAAAGAATATTTTTATTTTTAGCAATAAGTTTTTGAATTATTGAAATTGAATAAAAAAATATATATAAATATTTTTCTTTTCAAACAATAAAAACTAAATAAAAAAGAACTATGAAAATGAAATTGAATTGAATTGAATTGAATAAAAAAAATCAATTTTAAAAATTAAATTAAATCAAAACAAAATATTTTTTAAACAATAAAATCTAGAAGTTCGTATAAAAGTACGTTCAGTAGTTTTATAATTTATAGGCAATACATACTATCAGACCCGGCGAACTTCGTTCCGCCCAAAATTGATTTTTTATTGAAACATTTGTCAGAAAGCATAGGCTCCATTGCCGCCTTAAATCATTAGGTTATTAATGTTATGTCCGTGAAGAATTTTTTGCGGCAACAATGATCTGGTTCGATGGTGAATCGTCCTTGAATCTGTATAGTACAGTTGGTTGCAATTTAAAAAGGCAGGAGTATCATTGGTCCTCAGAAATCCAATATACAAAAGACTTATTTCAGATGAAATATCGTAAATATCTTACAATTATATTTGAAGTGAACTCACCCGCAGTCCCCCTCCCCCTTTCCCTTTGATATACATTTTTTTATAAGTATATTGCAATGAAAAATAAATTAAGTTTGTTTGTATTGCGCTTTATCAGCCAGAAATTGCAGTCCATGAATATCCAACAAAATTGAAGTGGTTCACAAGTGCGACTAAGCTTCGCCGAATTGATTGAATTCAAAAACGCAAATCGATTTAATATTGAATTTTTTTATTTCGCTTTTTTTAAAATACACCGGCAAAATACCGCGCTTGGGCACAACCGGTATTTAATTTATGCAAAATATTTTGGCGCACGACCACGCAAGCATGGACATAACATTTATACGTATCCACATACACAAGTACATATGTAAATATACTAACATATTTACTCATTCACGAGGGTTTTTATGAAACATGGAATTTGGTAGCGGTCACCACGCGACGTAAAGCATTACTCATTTCGCCGCCAGCATTCCGAAAACTCATCCAAAGGTGGGAGCTGACAAAAAGTATAAGCATTGCTGTTTTCATTGTTTTTTTTGTCATTCCTTGTCAATTAATTACTTTTTGTAGCGTTTGTTTTGTTGTCAATTACGCTACTGTTCATTTGTATGTGGCATTTGTTGGGCGAAACGATTAATACACATACATATGTATTTAAATATTTTCGTATGTACGTATACAATGTTTCATTTATACCCTCCAAAAATGCGACTAATAAGGGATTACTCCGGGGTCAACTTCAAAAGAGCATACGAGTAATATCACTTTTGATATCTTTATATGGAATAAACTGTTATGTTTTGGTCGTGTCTTTCCTACGAAATAAGTCATGGTTCCCTTTTATACCCGAACAGGTAAAAATCGAGAGTAATTGATACCCAGTAAAACCCGAAAGTGGCTAACAAAAGGTATGTTCAAAACTAAATGTCATTTTCGTAGGTTTGTTAACGAGAACGCTTCAAAACCAACACCAAAATGAAAACAGAACTTTCGAAAACATTCTCAGCGGAATTACATTAGAACAAAACACTGTGAACAAAATGGGAATAAAAGTATTCGTAACGTTTTGGAAAATAACTAAACGGAACAAAAGTCTCAGGAACTTTCTGACAGAGAATGAAACGTAAACAAATCATCTCTGAAATATTGGCGAATAACGGAGGCGAGAACAAAATTTTCCACGTAGCGTTCGTTAGTTTGAAATGTTTGAAAAATAAAATTTATCAAAAAAGAAGGAAAGACTTATGACACGAACTTTTATTGCACATCAAATTAAAAATTACTCCATAAATGGACGGTTCAACCCAATGATAAGCGATATAAAAGTTTAAATGATCCAGATTTCCTCTGGCTTAGAATTAACAATCGTAGTTCTCAAAACTTTTGTTCTCAGTTTGTTCTCTAGCAGAGCAATCCCTAGACTCTTGTTCTCACTTGATTCTCCATGACAGCGTTATTATTTTGTTCTCATTCTATTCTTCTTGAGAACGTTCCCGAGAGTTTGGGTCGCATTTTGTTCTTTACGGAAACGTTCCCCATACCATCTGTTCTCATTCTATTCTGGTTCAATCAAACAGCTCTCAATACTTTTGTTCCTGTTTGGCCGTTTTGTGGGAACGTTCTTGACATTAACTTTTTGTTCTCGTGCAGAACTAAACCAAAAATAGAACGCGTTCCCACTACCTGATTAATGCCCGTGGAGACTAATCCGGGATTTCTCTTTTTAGAGAATAGTCGCACAATATTTTGCAGGGTATCATACAAAAGTTAAAGTACAAAAAAGTGTGTACATATTAGGGTGCTTCTTAAAATGTCAACAACGAAATTTTTTACAGGGCACTGCTTCATTTCGCTATACTCACAAAATAAAGGCATCAAAAAATATTTTTAGGTGTCCGCTTCCGAGGTTAGAAAATATTTTAATTGGACAAATTTTACATAATTTGTTGCCATTAAAAAATGCTTTTGAACTCAGAAAGTCTCCGAGAGAGAAAGTTTGAGCTCTCTCCTCCACATGGATTTCTTTGTAGTTTTCAAGATAATTATTTCTAATCCAGTATTATTTGGAACTTAGGAAAAATTAAAAAATGCGGCATTTATTCCGAAAAAAACTTAAGCAAATTACAGTTTTTGGAGCTTAATAATGCGTGATGATTTTATGGCGAGAGTTAGTGTAGACATCCTGAGCTCAAACCTAATTTCTTGCTTTTTTTCTATGGTAACAAATTAAAAATTATTTTAAAATTTGGAAATTTGCATGGATATTTTAATTTGTACGTATAGCGAAATGAGGGAGTGTTCTATAAAAAATTTAGATTTTAACATTTTAAGAAGCACCCTAGTACATATACTATGCAGACTTTTAATTTCGCTGTTTCACATATTATTCAAATTTTTTGTTAATTATTAATTCCTTTTTTTGTGCGCTAAAAGCTCACCACCTCTACGAGGCACGTCCGCTACGGTATTGTTTATATTTTCGTTCAAAATGGGTCAGTAAACCGCACATCAAAAGTGTCTTTTTATTATTTTTAGTATCATCAGTGGCATTCTTATACGATTCGTTGACACATTTATTCCATCGCGTCAATAAAATGCAAATACATATGTATTTAAATAAAAAGTGCAATTTAAAATCTTATGAAAAGAGAAAGTCGCGCATGCTCATTTGCTTAGGGTGTGGACGGACGTACATACATATGTACATGCGTTTGCGTTTGAGGTGAGGTTCTGCTTCTAAGTGCTGTATGGTTAAAAGTCGTGTAGTAGTTCTGCTAATGTAAAACTGCTTGTAATCGGAGCAAAATTTCAAAATTCAAAATTTTTTGGGACACCTTACATATTGCACGTAGGTGCGATTTTTATCAGTTGCTCGCGAATGCAAAAATTTTAAATATTAAACATGTAGTTTTTGCGTGGGAATATCTTATTTTGTATGTATAGTATATATGTATGTATGTATGTGATATTATCGTATACGAATATAATTCAAAAACAATTTCATTTATTTGAGAAATTGTTAAGTCGATTTCTAGTTAATGTGAATACAGATAAATTTAATTAATTGCAGTTATTCATCTCTTGCAGCTGCTGCTTATAACACTTCGTCTTCATAGTCCATATCCAAAGACATCTGAGGCGATTTTTCCGCATCATCATTCGACCAAGGCACACAGCAGTGCCAGTGATGTAAATCCATGAAACTTTAATTCAATTAGCCCGCAACTTGCAAATCATGCCCCACGAGCAAAAGCGTTGATGTAGCACCCTAGAAGATATGTACCTACATACATACACACATGGATATGTACATCGAATATAAATGTGTTGGGAATGCGCCCTTTGCCCGAAAGATAGCCATGCGACGGCGGTAGTCAACTGACTGACTGCCTGCATCAACATAATCTGCGCTTAATGACTTCAAAGCTTTAAATAAATCAAACTAAATTGACAATAAATTGTTCCTCGATTTTTTTCTACTCACTTCAGTTTACTAGTTATTTTCCCCTTTTTCTTTGGACCATGCAAAAATGCTAAAGGTGACGCTGTAGATAGAAAAGCAGATAACCGCAAAATGTTGTAAGGAAGGGCGTGCAAAATCAACATTGCGGACGAGATGAGGAAGAAAAAGTACAAAAAGTATCTACATTTTGAAAAGAAATCAACAAGAAAAGTTGTATCGATAGTTGCTGTAATTTGGGTTTGATGTGGCTGTGGCATACACATACACCACACTTCGACATACATACATACATACATACATACCCTGCAGAAAAAAAATTATCAATTGATAAAAAATAAACCATACACACGAAAGCGGTAGTTTAATTTCTTTAAACAAGTTCCTATTTAAACATCCTCATAAAGCTCTTACTTTCAAGACACTCGTTTTCTTCTGCACTTCACAAATACTTTTTCGAGTTTAGGCCGAATAAAATGAAGATCGAAATTGTATATTATCAGTTTGAAGTTATATCTGCCGAAATTCAAATCAAATGACGAAAACAATTTAAAAGTTTAAAAGTTTTTTTTTTATTGATAGTTTGTGTCCAAAAGTAATTAGGTGCAAGCTACCCACGCTCTACTATTTCGCGACCATCGCCATAAAAACATAGTTAGCTTTCCTCAAAGAAAATATGAAAATAATAATGACTTTTAGTTCCTTCCGAATCAACTTCAAGTGTACTTATAATCAGATACATTTCCTGCAGGGTATACTACTGTATTTTATTTATTGCTAGCAATATTTTAAACAAACTGAAAGAGTCACCGACTAACTTAAAGATTAATCTTCGTACGACACAAGCGCATTAAAAAAGCAGTGATATAACTAGCGAAGACAGTTATGGCTATCATTATGGTTTTATAAACATGTCCATGGCTCCGGCGTAGAATAATTTCTTTAGAGCTCCCAAAGCCGTCTCATCATTATTTGTGGATTTGTAGGGCATTGGCATGTGTATGAGGAAAGGGAGATCTGCTTTTGAATTGCCTACCAAGGCTGATATTATTGATTGTTGGTGCCATTTAACTGGTCACTGCTCAATAGCCTCGCCGCCTGATTTGCCGATAAAACTTCTGCCTGTATTATTATTATTATTATAGAGTATATAGCACTGCGACCTGAAGATGCATGGAGCCCTCTTCATGGATTTCTAGTATTGAGCCTAATTGTCTGGATTTCACTGTGCGTCTGGTTATTAAATAACCTCCCATTTGAATTTTGCGGTTTTGCGGACATCTTTACAAGATGTGCCGTGTAATTTCAATATCCGTCCTGCAAAATCTACATCGCTCCGGTGAGTAATTTCCCAATTTGACAGGTGATAATAGTTTAGCCAACAGTGTTCTGTCAGAATTCCTCTAATAATTCTTAATATTTCCAAAAGTGTTTTTGAAAACTCTAACCCAGGTAGATTGTCCCACTAGCGATTTGCGATTTCTTTGAGCCTGCTCCACCAGCCCTATCAGGTCAGAGAGTAATCCCTTTCATAACCCACAGAAGGACTTTGGCCCGGTGAAAAAGTTGCAGCTCCTTTCTTCGAAAGTTTATCTTCCAGCTCGTTTCTTTCAATCACAATATGTCCCGGAATCCAATGAACGCAAACTCAGTTGGTCACACCAACAATATTTAGCTTATCAAGGCAGTCCTCTCCAATTCAGATGCTACCTAAAAAGATCTCAAGTCTTTAATAGCCGTTTGGCTGTCAGTCAAGATTTCAGTATTCTGGTTCAGCATGGAAAATTGACGCATATTTTCCAATAGGTTCCAAGCCTGTCAACATCACTCCAACTGCCTGTAAAATACTACAATTCTTCAGCTTATACGGCTAGCTAAGCCCAAACTCTTTGCAAAACACTGTCGCGCCTGCACCCTTCTCCATTTTCGACCCATTTGTGCAAACTTGCACTGAGTCAGCTTCCGTTATTCCCTTAGGCCAGCCTTCGGTTTAAAAGGTCAAAAGAAGCACCACAGTCACTGGTGGTCGATAGAACGTTAACAAAAATGCGGATCTACAGGATTAACGGCTAACGCAGATGAGGACTTCATCATAGTAGGTAAGATCACTCATGGGCGAAGCTCTATGAGACATATACTCTGGGTTAACCAAAACAAAGTAGAGATTAGCACTGTGAATACGGTCCAATACACTGAGGGAAATAATGCATAGCAAAAATTAATACTTTATATTTGACTGTCGTTTAAAAATGTTCGTAATTAAAAATAATATTTTCATACAAAAATTTATTACGCACGTATTTGACTAGTCATATCTGAGTACCCTGCAGTATGGAGGAGCGACTGAATGAGACTGATGAGTCAGTAGCTGCCAAGTAAACAGTGTCAATTATCAACCAACTATCTGCAATGTATTTCAGCGATTACTTTTACATGGCAATGTCCTAGGCGGTAGTCACCATCGACTCTCTCTGCACTACTGGGAGTTACTAAAATAGTCACATGCGTGATTTATTCGTAATTTTTCTTTATTCTGCTTCCGACTGGTTCGACTCTGCTCTGCCATGTGCACTACCAAGGGTTAGTAGAGTCGGTGCACTAGCGGTTCAAAAGTAGCGATTGACTCCAGCAGTACTGAAGGGTAGCATTGTTCTATATTAGAGAGGGTGACTCTTCAACTTAAGCATCACACCAAGCCATAATGCACCTTGGGCTTATCGTTACTGTAACTTCCAGTCGATACTGCTCTGTGTGACACTGGTCTGGTTGACCTCAATGAGGAAGAAAAAGTTTCGTAAATCAATAACTTGTATTTTATTAGCACAGGGGCTTTTAGAACTACACCGACGGCAGCACTTTCCACCAGCCAAGAACGAAGTGGTTTTATGCTTAAAATCAAATTCAATTCCACCCCACTGGGAGGGGCTCGACCCTATTAAGTTGCCATTTCAGGGTACTATTTTATATATATAAGGAAAATTTTAAAGTTAGGGGGGCGGCTCGAGCACCCCCCTGCCCCTACCTGGCTACGCCCATGCATGCAGGCCTATAAGACATCTTAGTATGCAAGAAAAGCAAAAATTCCATATAAGAAAACGCTCAAAAATGCAAGGCAACCCATGTTTGCAACAGAAATATATTTCCGTTGCATTATTTCGTGGGGAAAGAGTGAGACAACTGGCTGTCTAATATCAGATGTCAAAATTCCCTGCACACCACTATTCACACAAATGGAATAATTATAATTTTTTCTTGGCCGTATCCTTAGGAGCTGGATGCCAAGCTATAAGGTATTAATTTTAATCCACTGTAAATAATAAAATATTATTAGGTGAAGCAAAATTATCTACAAATGCGCCAGTTGTGTCACAGCTTAATAAATATAGCGGCGCATTTCCAGAACTAAATTTGGTTTTTCCTTTGGCAGCAACTTTTATCACTCAAATCATGCCTGCAGGTTGGGTAGAAAAATGTTTCATAGTAATTATTCCTCATTTGAGTGAGTGAAAATAATGTGGTGTACATATATTTAGAATTTTCCGAGAATTTATAAAGTTTCAAGCTTCATAAGGAATTTGAGAAATATGCCAGTGAGCACCTGTCTATGGTTCCAATCATGCGCACGTACAGACACTCATACCTACATACATAAAGCAAAGGGAAGCAAAGAAAACACGCTTGCATCCTATACAAAACGCACCTACATACATACATATGTACATATGTATCAACATTTGTATCATTATTCAAATAAATAACGACTCCAACACCCGCTTTAACACCTTGCTGGGTATTCCCAATAGGGACAAATGCACCTGCAAATCTGTTATCTCTCCAACCATTTGCTATTACCTTTGATATACATATCCTGGCCGAAGCTGGTGCTGGTGGCTATGCTGGAGTTACTGGCGTTGCTGCTACTGCTACTGTCATAGCCGCCTGCTGTTGGCTGCCATCAGCGACGACAACATCAGCATCTACATCAGCTATTATCAGCGTGTACAGATCAGCAAAGCAGCCTTGCAAAACCTCACTCTGGTAGCCGACCGACCGACAAGCAACCAATACAGAGCAAGCTTACCAACCCGGTCCCAATTTCCCCACCACTATGTCCACCATCTGACAGTGCTTTCGTTCAGCATTTTGCATAGTACAATTGACGCTCACACTGCGCATTGCCAGTTGGAAGCTATAGAATTTATCGCCGCTTTCAACTTGATTTAGCGTGTTTATGTTTCATCTCACTGAGGGTCTGGCAGAAGCGTCTGCAGCCTGAAATGCAAGTGGATAGCAGTTAGTCAAGGTACATATTTTTTTGTTATTGTTGTTCGACTGAGTTGAAGCATCGTCGCAGTGATTTGCCTGACTACCTACCTACACATATGTATGCCTTGCTCTGGTGCTTTGTCTCAATGCCTCCAAAATCAAGCTGGTGTCGGTTTTCATCGGTGCACTTGCAATATTGCAACTTTGGTTATGTTGCTCGCTACAAAATTTACACATCTTACATCAAGATGCACATTGTATGCGTGTATGTATGTGCGACTACTACTTACTGATGTCCCTGTTGTTATGCCTTGTTACAGTAGTCATGCTATGAGCTCACACTTCCGTTTCGGCCAGCAAACGGTGCGCCTTTATTTCACTTGTCGAATTTTGTCTTTGTCATCATTATTAGTCGTACTTGCATACATATTTACAAATCTCACAGTGTTCGTTATTGGGACTTTCGAAACAAAAATACTGAAAAATGATTTAAAATTATACTGTATTTGCGAATTATCAAACAAATAAGGACAATGATTAAAGAAGTCGCATTTAAAATCATAAACGAAGGCAAAACTTTTAAGGACCTGTTAACCGGCCCTTAGTGTGTAAATTAGATCTACACATAGCGTTTCCCTCGCCTTCGTCAACATATTTTCCATACATAAAAATGTCAGCAACTAAAATTTGTTTTCTAAGCAGGACTTACTAGGAAACATTCGGAGCTTGAATTTTGAAAAACTTGTTCTCCTCAGTTGGCTCTATTGATTGAGTTAGCTATTTTGATCGAGTTTAACACAGCATGGTAGAATTCCAATAATAGTTTTTCCTTAATCTTTACAACATCAAAGACTTCACCACATTTATTTCCATTGCGAGGGTAGTTAAACTATATAATGAAACCTATTGAGGCCATAATTGAGTTGATCTGTGATAAAGCCAAGTGGTCACAAAGGACTCAAATAGGACGAGGTAGCGCTATTGGAAATTATTTGATATTTTCTCACTGCCGTCTAACCCTCAAACTGTTTAGTGGAAGGTAAGTTCTATTCTAAAAACATATTTTTCTAACAACCAATGATCTTTAAAGTTTGCATTATTTCTAAGAAAGCATACCGAATCTAAGCATGAAGAATTAAGGATGAAATAAGTAGTTCCGACTTAACCATAAGAGCTTGAAAATCTCTAAGGATAATTCATCGGCGTCCGCTTCCGAGCTTCTCAAAATCTGGAGAACTACGGCCCTGCAGGGCAAAGTATCACTAATTCCAAATTAAATAGTATTTACGGGTTTGGATTCAAGTACCTCGAATTTCGATGTTGTACTCATTTTCTGCTCTTTCTAACCACTGTGCTCGTTCATCTATTGCAATTCCTAATCTGAATCTGAAATATTTATCACAATTACTTTCCTCTAACAGCTCGCATCGTCCGAACGAGCTAACGAAGCGAGGCGCTACCTTATCCCGTGCCTTCAGACGTCATATAGTACTGTCACTGACAGCTGTAAGCTGTCACTGTCACATGTAGCGCGAACAGCTGCAGCAACAACAGTCCAAACAAAAAACGATAAGCATCCATGCTATGCAAACAGCTGGCATCAGCCACGCTATGCAAATCATTTGAAATGCAAATTCAACGCATTTTTTCGCTACAAAAGGTTGAAATACGCCATCGGTATGAGCAGGCAAGAAAGCATGCAAGTTTTCTGAAGAAAAATCATCAATGGACAGCTTAAGAGCGATTACCTAACGATTTCAGCGAAAAGCTCTAAAAAAAAAACGATGACAATAAAGAAGGAAATAAATGCGCAAAATGTGCAAGCCAAAGTAAGAAATGGTCAAAATAAGCAAATCAAACATTTTGACACAACTCATTATCCCACTCGGAATGCCACATTTTTTACCAGCTGTCCGCCGCAGCGGCAGCCAGACGCTTTGTAAATTATGAAGCGTATCTCCTATGGATCCCTTTTTAATGTCGCTTGGCTTATCCGTTTTTCTTATTCTGGGTTTTTATGCTTTGTCTCCATTGTTTTCCTTAGTTCTTCTTCACATGCGGCCGCTCATCGCTCCGCTTCATTTCACTATGCCACTGATAAGCGTTCATATTTAAATTTACGCAAATTAATGAGCCAAAGGTGTCAGAGGTTGCTTACCTTTACTGACTGGCTCTCGTCCTCGCCTGCGGCCAAAGAGCTGAGGCCGCCGAGCTACATATCCCAACATATTCAACGTCTCTGTTCTTTTAGGTAAACGGAATTTCGACTTGTTTTCTCCCAATATTTTCTCATGTTTTGTTTTCTGTAATTGTCGTCACAGTTCACAGCATCGTAACTCCCCCTTACCGTCCACACCGCTCGCTATTATCTATCCGCTCCGCTGGTGAACTTCATTCCTTCCGTCAAGTCGGTTTGCTGTTGTGTCAGTTTCAAACACTTCAGGTGACAACTTGACCAACCAACCAACCAACCGACGCCCATGACTTTTAGGTGCGAAGTTGATGCGCTTCGGCAACGGCAAGGGCAACAAAGTTGGATGAATATCCAGCACCTGGCTTGTGAAGAGAACAATGACGAAGGCGCTGCAAAGAAATACACATGTATATACGCCTCGCCGCTACAATTTTCTGCTCGCTGGCCATCCTTTTCACTGCCATCAAGAGACAACATTAATGCTCGTCATATTTGCTGCTTTGTTTCTTGTTTACAATAATGCTGTGAGTTTTTATTGTTTCGCCTGCATTTGAAAAAAGTGAAAAAAAACGCAATGTGGGATGGAAGGAAAAAGCGGCAAGCAAATATTGCACCAAAACAAATACACATAAAGGTTACAAAGTGCGTTACAAGAAAAAATTATAAGCCTTTGAGTATAAAATTGTTTACTCACTTCAAATGTAATGTTGCCATGTTACATAAATTTCAATTTTCTATAAAAGATGTCAATTAATTCTTAAGCTCCCGCTGCACGAATACTGTATTGACTTTCATCTTGTTCTATTGAGCACGAAGTGTCCACGCTTCTTCCTATGGCCGGCGTTATTTTAGCACATCTGTTTTCTTGGTACCTTATGTTCTAAAATAGACCCCAGGCATACCCATAGGAAAACGGCAATTGACAATCTGGCAACGTAGGCGGAGAGTATTGGTCTGATGATTAATCCCTTCGATACTTATTTCTGTTCTCAAATCTGTATATAATAGGTTCATACTTAAGAAAAACAAATTTCTAACTCCATCATTCACTGGCGCAAATCTTTGGTTGTGAATAGAGGTGATATTTTTGGTAGTTATTCTCGATTCTCCTGGATTAGAAAGTATTGGGGAGTTTATATCCGATTTCTGAATATTGTGGAGAAAATGTCTCTATATAAGGTTCCGATTGCGGGCTCTCTGGCTAACGCGAATGTTGCGATGACCAGGGACCCAAACTAAATCCAAATCGAGCTGACTGCTTACTGAATTTAAAAACGTCCTACGCTCCTTGATTATTTTCGACCTTGTTGTAAAGGACGTTAAGGCTTTAATTGCCGTCTGGCTATCTGAGGAAATGGCTACGCGCTCGCCGTGACGTAAGCCACTACTAAGCGAATACTTCTTCCTGGAAAACACTTGAAAAAACGGGCAGAAGAATTGCGCTTTTTACTCCCAGAGACTCAGAGTAAGTACCTGCTCCAACTCCGCGCTCCATTTTGGAGCCATCGGTGTACATATGATGTATCCAGGTAGGGATATCCAGTTCCCCGTCCCTGTAGGCTCTCGACAGGAAGAGAGACTCCGAAAGGCCTGTGATACTCTACTTCAGGTCGTAGGTAATCGGTAGCCAGTTTCATCCTAGATGGCAATCAAGAAATTGTACTGCTATGTCCGAGCGTTCTTTCTTTCCGTATACCCAGTTCTCTGAGTCTTATAAACGATAATGATGCGGTGTGCCTTATGTGAAGGTATATAGGTAAAAGGTTTGTAATAACACTGATGAAATCCGTAAGGCAAGTTCTCATTGCCCCTGTGGTCCCGATGCATTTAGCCCACTCTCTGCTTAGTTTCACATGATTATACTGGTTCTTAAAGGCTGTCCACCATAACAGAGAACCTTAGCATAAGACCGGACGTACAACCGCTGCATACATCCAGAGTATCACTTTTGAATTGAGACCCCATGTCTTCGCCCGCTTGCACGCTTTTTTAACTCTCTCTTCAATATCTATTTTCCTTAGCTTAGGATCCAGAATGACTCTCAGATACTTCGCTTGTTTAGGAAACACAGGATTATAAGAAAGAGTTTCTGCAAAAAAAAGTTTGTGTGTCAAAAACCTGAGCCGGCTGAGTGTCCCTAAGTCTGACCTTAGCTCTTTCTGCAGCAGCTTTACTTACGATTTTGACGGTTGCACCACCCTAAGCGTGAAGTTAAGTTTTCTAACCGTCACAGTACTCTCTAGCAAATGAAATGAGGACTCCTGAAGCATTATCATCATTTACAGAGTCAATAAATAAACATAGAAAAGAAACCCCCTCTACAACCAATTGTCCTCATGTTTCCTTCCTCGCTCTTTCTTCCTCCTTTTTGTCCATGCCTATCCGATCCGAGTCACCCAACTATCTCACCCCCAAGCCACTTGGCTCACTTGCTTTTCATCAAAAGGATAAACCCTGAAACGCTCAACAGTAAAAACAACAGTGTCAATGTCAAAACAAAAGGCACTAAAGTACTTAAGTTTCAACGTTGAGCCTTAAGATAGGCTTAAGACTGCGCAAACACCCGCTGGGCGGTTGAATCAGCATAGCGACAGAAATTAAAATGTGAAACGGACAAGAGCTTAACCCCAAAAATATTAAGCAATAGAGTATTTGCTGTGCATGTATGTATGTATGTATGTGCGACTGCCTGTAATAAAGTGCCAACAACGTTCGTGGCAACAGCATGCCCACCAACAGTGACAACAATGCAAAAGCAACACTAAGGTAGCTGAAAAGTTTGTATATTCATAGTAATGTTGCAGAAGGTGTTGCCAAGTGTTGAGCATTTTTGTGGCAAAATTAAATTAATCAACATCGAAGATGATCGCAAAAATTTGCTTTCAACAGAACAGCTGCTATGTATATGTACATATCTACATACAAAAATGCGTTGATAATGTTGGCAACTCTATTTGGTAGTTTGGCGCGCTAGGTGGTTGGGGTTGCGTGTCTTGCCTTCATTTGATTTATGACTTTACAATGACAATTTATTATATTATTTTGTCGCTTGTCTTGTCTTCATTGTTTTAAGCGCACAAAATTCAACGCAAACCACCAAGGAAGACAACAAAACAAAGAATGTTGGAGTTTAAAAAAGTTCGCAAAACAGTAGCATTTTTTTCTTAAGAAAATCGTGTAAGTAGATATACATTCCATTTGGGGATTTACTTGCTATCGGTGACATCTTGTTAAATTAAAGAAGCATTGCGTTTAAGTTCTTTGTGGGAGCTTTAAATATTTTTGGTGGATATTACACATTTGGCATTTTGACAAGGATTAATAACGAGTGTTTCGCTAAGAAACCCTAATACGATGGCCATTTTTATGGACGTGCTAATTATGTAAATTAAGTGCGTATTTAATATGTGTCCTTTCATAAAAATCTTAATGCGATGATTTTATTCCCGTTAAAGGTGAAGTAGGGCAAAATTTAAATTTGTATCTGTATCGTATTTTATATGTATGCTTGGTTCTAATGGATCTGTTTAAAAAGAGAAAGGAGCCTCCGTGTCAATAATATTTAAAGTAATATATCGCTGAATTTAAGATATGTATTCGTATTATGTATTTCGTTATTACTATTGAAAAACTGAGCACGTGTGGTCCTTAAGCACGTCTGAAATGAAACTTAGTCTTAATCGTAATCTTATTCTTAACCTTAATCTTAGTCTTGATCTCGATCTGTATCTTAAGCTTTTTCTTGATCTTAATCTTAATCGTCACCCCCATCTTTTTCTCTATTCTTGTCTTTATATTTGATTTCGCCTCATATTATCTCCATTTTCACCTCTGTGTTTATCTTTATCTCTTTATCTGGGTGTGCCAACATCCAGGCGCACACAACAAATCGGAGGAGAAGCTTGGCCCAGCACTAGCAAATGTGTATGCGGCAAATATTTATTTTATTTTTTGTCTATACTTTATTTATGTATAATGCGTAATTTATTTGTTATGAACAATTTAAAAACAATGTTTATATATACACACATACTTATGTATGTACATGTAGAAATGCACTTACATAAGCACATATGTACATACGTATGTTTGCATAAATAAATAGTGTATGTATATATTCCACAATTTTATATGCTTTGCAACGGCCGTTGCATGCAACAATCTAAACACAAAATTAATGTTCCATGCTTCCGCGTCGAAATGGTCAACCGAAATGGCTATAAAGCATTTAACATTACAACTTAATTTGCAATATAAAACCACCGACAATTGTTGAAAATTATTGTGTTAGCAATAGGTCACATAATTCAAGAGGATCCAAGAGTCAAGCCCGCAGCAATAGTACATAAACGAAAACAACAACATTAAAATGAGTGAAAACTAATTTTCGGATTGTAGCCGCAAACAATTCCGCTCCGCTTCATTCATAAAAACCTACATAACTGCATACATACATACATACATACGTTGTGGCCATCAACAGGACAACAACAGAGTGTCCGAAGCAACTCATCACAATCAACCAACGATGGTCACCGCGCAGCAACATATCACATCGAATAGCAAGCACATCACATCAGTGAACAACAATCAGTAGCAGAATTATTATAATAGGTTGTGCGTAATTTTTGTAATATTTGTTTGAATGTCATTAAAAAGTCCTTAATGATTAAAGTTTCTCTGCGCCTACAAGTGAAAATGAAAAATGTCCATTCAGCAGGCAACGAACAAAAGGGCAGCGAAGGAAGTTGGGCAGTAAAAGCGAAAGCATGCGTGTGTACGTGAGACGACGCCCTGTGGTCATCAGCCCTCTCACATGGCCAATGAAATACTCGTATCACGCACAAGAGAGCTATTCTCCGCTATTCTGCTGTGTGTCGCTGTCGTACATTGTCAGCGATTGTACGCATCTACAACAAAAATAATAACCAACATCAGTGGCCATGACAGTTAATGTAACAATAAAAAGTTAAATTACAAAATTATGTCCGGCGAAATGATATCATTAAATACAGTTGCAAACATTTTGCGCCCAGCCCCGGGAACTGTCCAACAAAATGCGCAAATTTTTCATTGTCCTTTTTCATAGCCGAGTATGGGTTGACAGAGGTATTTCCATTTGATGCATGCAACAGGACAATTTCCATTCCAATGGAATTTAATGAATTGAATAGGAATATTCATAGAAGCAGGCATACTTTCAAAAACATACTACATCCCTCAAGGAAAATATGGAAACTTCCATTTGGAAGTAAAGTAGAAACATTCATTTTCGTTGCTTATGGAAACAAAGTAGAAGTTTTTAATCGACATTGTTCCCCTTCGCTTCTTATGACATCTTATGTTAAAAACAAAATTAACTGTTCATCGAAGGGGAACATGCCTCTTTAGAAACTATTCAGCATGCATGGAGGCATGTTCACTTTCCTGGAGGGATATTAAAGAAAGAATATTTTGGAATTAAATTAAAAAAAAATGGTATTTGATATCTTATAAAGTAACTAAATTTCTTACATAGAAAATTAGGCGGCAACTTCATTTGTAAATACGCTGGGAGGAAGAGTCCATATCTTGGGTGGTCCTTAAACGTAGGAAACAAACATGTACATCAGATTTCCTAAGCTTCAACCCCTACGTCGATGCTTCTTTAGTCAAGGATATCACATATGTATAAATTTTGGTCTCGATTCGAAACGGTTAAAGCGTGTCACACAGGGGGCAATGTTCAGATTCCTCAACGACAATTCAAAAAATTCAAATTAATTTTTTTTTTTTTCATCTTAAATATACCCAAAGTCGAAGATATTACATACAAATTTTGGCCCCGATTGGAGTCGGTTAAGGCATTTAAATGCGCATTTCAAAATTTTTACAAAAATCATAAAAATGCAAAAAAATTGCCAAAATTTCAAACTTTTTATTCAGCATTTTTAGAAAAATTTGAGGTACGCAGTTTTATATATTTCTCTTTTAGTGAAAGTCCATAAAATTTACTTAGCATTTTTAGAAAAATTTGAGGTACGCAGTTTTATATTTTTCCATAAAATTTACAAGAGGCTACTTGAGCCCGATTTTTTGAATTCTTATTTGATTAGTACCAAATACCCGGCGTGTTTCATTGCGCCTTAAAGGGCTTTTGTGTTATTATTCCCTCCCAAAACTCTTATGACTTTATTTCTAAAAAATAATAAAGCAGATTTGAATGAGATTTTCAAAAAAATTTTCGATTTTTGAGGCATACTTTATTTGTTATGAATTTGGTTGTTAATTAATATATTTTCTAAGGAAATTTTATTTGTAATCCTATAACTCGACTCTACGTATCATGCACTTTCTTCAAAGGTGTATGAATTCAGTATTTAACTTATCATATCAATTTAATTGAAAATAGGTGCCAACCCCTCTCAAAAATATTTATGGCATTACATTCCGAAACCTCTTTAGTTTGATACCCATATTGCAATATTTAATTTAACTTATCAATTGAATCAAATAAAAGTTTTCAAACAGGTGGCAACCTTCCACAAGAATGTTTTTGGCTGTAAGCCTTAACAAACTTCTTTTTTCAGCTATATTACGATATTTGCTTCATCTTAAAAATTTTCTTAAACTACAATTATATCTTAAGTTAAATCTCTAGCAATACATCGGTGAAAACTCCATTCAATGTCATGCAGTAGTTTTCGAATGATGCGTGTACAAACATACGGACAGACAGATAGGCAAAAATTCTAAAATTTGTTGATTTGGCTTCTGTTGCTCTAATATTAACTTTTCTTTAAATATATAATGAACCGACATCGGCCTGTCACAATTTCATTATATATATAGATATTAAATTTTTTAGTACAATTTGCATAAAAAAGAGCAGTTTTTAAGAAAATCGATTCCAATGTGCCAGTTAAAAAATGTTACATAATAAAACTAATTGAAAATAACTGTGACGAAAAAAAAATTACGAAAGCAAATTGAAATGTTATAAATAAATTTTCACAAAAATTAAAATATTTGTTTCGTTTTTAGAAATATTTTGGGTATGCAGGTTCATTACTCCAAAGAACTTATATCCCGAAAATGAAAGTTTAACCAAATTGTAAGTTAAGCCAATATTTACCGTTGTTTCTACGACAGAAACCGAATTGGTTACTTACAAAAATGCATCTGTCGATAGGCTTGAAATTGTATCTTTGAAACGCCACACTTCTCTTTCAAATCGCTTCATTAGTTCTCGTGCAGTAAGCGTTTTCGTAAAGCTCTAAAAATTAGTACTACAACATTTGAGCATAGCCTCCATATCGAAACGAAAGACGTATTCTACGTCAAAATACATATATATATTTCTATCATATTTTTCGTACTCATACTTATTGCTCGTTTGATGGAAGGATGAGATAATCAAAACATAATAATTTGATACTCTAGCCTGGTCATTATTTATCCTTTTTATCAATGAGAAAATACCGACTAAAAACTTTGAAACCGTTTTTCTCGTGTTTTTAGCTATGTTTTACCAGCTAACATACATACATATGTACGTAAACCTAAATGTGCAACGCCTCACGCATAAAAATTATTTAAGATCCGCAAAACATGCGCCATATTAGGGAATTTCACGCGCGTGTTCTATCGCAAATCTACGCATATTGACGCACATGTTGTGCACCTCACACTTTTTCATACATACATACATTCGCGCATATGTCCTCAAAAAGCTTACCAGCTAACCACCATTCAAGCTTCTGTCTTCTTCTGCTCACTCCACGAACAAACCATTAAAGTTCCACTCCTCAGCAGGTTAAAGTGCTTGCCATGTCACTCCCATTTCTGCCCACCTCAGTGCTATGATTTCATCCTCAGACTTGTTGTCATGGTGCTTCTGAAATATTTTTTTTTCCCCTGCCTCCGAAAACTCATTTCATTTTTGCGCTGTCGCAGAACTTTTCGCCTTTTAATTAATTAAATTGCGTGCCACCCATAATGCCGTGGTTCACAGGATGTTGAGTAGGTGAGGGCGTTATGGATCGTTATGTTGACCATTTCCATATTGTCGCATGTCACGCGGCCGTCACCTTATTGTTCTGGCATATCATATGTTTGTATGTGTTATACATATGTATGTAAGTATGTATATATAGACACGTCCGTATTTTGTTGAAATTGCTTTTCTTTTTACCACGTTTATATTAATACAATTTTTTCCTTAATTTGCCTTTACTACGCCCATTGCACACTCGCAAGGGGCAGAATAATATTTTTATACATACTTACATATATATATGTATGTGTAAATCATAACTGTCAAAAAATTTAGATTTGTGATAATTTTGTCTACATCCCGCGGATATATCACAGATAGTTAGGCGTGTTTCCATTCGTTCATAATAATTTCGGTTTTTTATTCAACAACGGTAAAATGCCTTTGTCCCGAGGGACGATTTCTCGATTTGAACGAAGGCATTTACAACGATTTAAGTACACTTAGCTCTTTGTGTACTATACATATATGCAAATCACTTGATAGCATTTAACAGTTAGGGATCATCATATTTTAAATGGTCAATTATAATAAGTAAGTATTTTCATTATATTTAGGAACAATCTGAGTTACTGACTTCCATTGTAAATAAAAAATAATATGCCAATAACATTCAAAATATATGTACATATATGCACATACCATACTTCCCAAACCAGTTTTTTGTTCATAAAATATTTCAAAATGGAAAATAAAAAGCAATTGGCGACGTTTTTTTTGGTCCCGGCACAAACCTACGCACGGTCGTGGAGCCAAATAAAGAGAGGGTATATTTTTTGGCGACGTCTTATTTGTTATAACTTTCTCTAATCTTCAAGGCATTATTTTAACAAAACATCAAAAAACACGCCAACCCTTCTTGAAGACTTAATTTGAGCCTGATTTTTCTAATTAGTTTGCTTTAATGTTTGTACAGCCCTTTGGAGATCGTCACAAGGTTGTCAAGCTCTTCTCACTCACGTATTTCGGCCTCTCTCTTCTCTGCGCCACACCTAGCTGCACAATGGCGGGTGCGTATCTTGGTCTCGGGGTGTACGTACATCTAAAATACTAGAAGCGTGCCTTTCGTCTATCGCAATATAATCGTTTTGGATTTTCGTTTTCGATCTGGAGGCATCCACGTAGCTTGATGGAGCTTATTATGTTTGAATCTAGTACTGCATACAACATATTTCTGGCCGCGGCAAAGTCTTTGGTCTACATACAAAACTACTATACCTACGACTATATTTTTGGAGCAATTGGACCAATCTTTCCTTCAGGGGGGTTTAGCGTTACACGGACGAACGCCAACTGCTCTATTTTTTTCTTATTCTTGTTGGCCAAGCCTTCAAATACCGGCACTTACAAACATGCATGTGTGTATATATTGGTGTCTGCGTCGTATACAACGGCATTTATGTAAATTAACACAGAAATTGGCATGCAGTGTTAATAACCCGCCGCCCAAAAGGCCAAACGCTATGATTGCAGTAGACAACTCAGCGAGTAGTCGACCGCCTAGGTAATTATGCAGCCGGCGCTACACCCAGAAAAAGGTTTAGTTATAATAACCAAGATTTGGTTATAGTGATCAAGTGGCATAGTTGGATATGGCGAAATAAATATATAGTTCACGAAAGTCTGCAATTTACTTAAGACTTCTAGTTGGGACAAATGTATATTTGTTAATAATTACAAAACGACTACCTTGATTGGACAATATTGTTAGTTGAATAAAATCATTGTTGAGCAAATATAAACAATGCTTTGGTTGATACAAGTTTTCAATTAATTTTGTGAACTTGCTGTAGACTTGAATCAGCTAACCGTTTATTATTAGGAAAAAAGTTTCAGTTTGACACAAATAAAAATTTACTCGATGTTTGTTGTGTTTACTTTCTTCTTTTATTTGCATATATTAAGCATAAAAATACGTACATATTTACATAAGTTAGTTACTAAAGTAAATAATACATATGTATATGGTGGTAAGAATTTCCTAAAAAACAACGATGAAACAGGAACAGTCGTGCGAAAACCCAGGTCAATATCTGCTGGAAGTATACTGCTTTGCTTTTTCCTTAGCTAAATAGACACTTTCAAATTATAATTCACATGAATTATATATCCACTGAAAAACCCCGGTTGGCATCAAACTTTATATTTTTAATTAAACTTTAAACTATGCGCGCACCGAAACAACCCGCGATGATAGCAAAACTGAAACTGTGACAAACAAGTATGGGCATGTCATAGCACACATGGCGCAGCGATCGACATGCCATAGCTTACTGAGCGCTCTGGGACCACATGCGTGTTTCACCCATATACGAACAGCGGTAGCGGAGCAATGATTTCCACGCACAATGCAATGGTCGGCATACTAGCGCATTCAAACGATTCAATAAGTGGGACTGTGTGCATTGCTCAGCTGGCGCTCTTCGTATGTGCTCAGAGAGCGCTCAGCATTCTTTAGGGGTGGCTCACAAGCATGAATATGTTCCACTCTCAAACCAAATCGTGGTTGCCTCAACTAAGATTTGGTAACTATGACTAAACCACGTGTTGAAAGAAAGCTTATCTGCATTAGCAGAGCTTAATAACATCCTTTTATGAACCATACGTTAAGTTGAATGGAATTTGTAGAAATATGCTTCAAAGAAATATTTATTAGTATTAACCAAACCCTTCAACTAAATTAACGATTTGTTACAACCTAGATGAATATTAGAAGCTTTAATATATTTAGTTATAATTACCAATCGATGGTAATAGTTCCCAATCCTTGGTAACAGTTCCCAAATATTACCAAAATTCGGGAACTAAATATCTTTAGTTGTCGAAACTAATCCTTTTTCTCAGTGTACAGACATCTAGTAAAAATTTTTACTGGTCAATGCATTTCTGCACTTGCAATGTGCAAATGTGATAAAAAAAAAAAACGGGACCATCCTTTGGATCCAACCATCCATTACGCGAATGAAAGCGAAAGCCAGTTTGGCCCAGCATTAAAAATCAAACTACGCCTCAGCCTGATGCTATAAACCTATTTTTGTTTAAATTATATACCGCGCATAAATTATTAAAAATATATGAAGGTATGTATGTATGTATGTTAGTTCGAGTATGTATATACATATACATATGTAGCCTTTTATCATCTAACTTTGCTAATTTAGGTGGGTAAAAATCAGCCCAGCATCCAAATGGATGAAGACGACGACTTGTGATGTTGCTTCTTGCTGATCTGTGCAGAATACCTGCGGCACTTGGCGCTCATACGCTGTTGTAGCCAATCGATGCACATTGCCCATCGTGCCATCTAATTTTAGCCTTAGCATTTATGTTGACCATTTATGGACTATAACTTAACTTTTTGCTATGCTCTGCAGTGGAGTGGCGCAGCCACATAGAAAATTATATGCCGGCGCAGACAATTACCTGTGTGTATGTACAATGGACATATGACATACTGACAAAAGCTTTGCACTAAATGCTGGCATTCGTGTTGCATGCGATGGCATTCGCAACAATCACACGCATCAGCAACATCCCTCATTTCGTAACAGACGCATTGGGTAATCGCTTAACAAATCAACAGAGCGCCCATTATGTTTCAATTTACTCAGTTATGAGCATTAAGTGGGGAGGCCACCATTAAATTGCGAAAATTGTGGTAAAGTGTTTGAGGTAAAATACTTATGCACAACAAATATTTGCTTAACATAAATAAATACATAACTAAATTTTAAAGTAGATACTAAAATGGCGCGTTCGCATTCAATGTCAATAATGCAGCGAGTGTATGTATGTATATGTGTATGCTTTTGTATATAATTTGTACATATTTTCAACGTGATGCAGGTAACTGAACTTTATTACGACTTGTAGCAATTTTTATCTTATCGAGCCATTGCGTTTTGGGCCCAATTATATTTTTTCTAACAAAATGCCCACACAAACAAGTTCAAGAACATTCCAGCCGTTTCGAACAAAGCCGATTTGCAAGGAAAATCACCAAAACTTTGAAGTTATATTTATAGAAAGGCGTGAAAAGACAATTTTCGATGACTTATATTTTTTCCATTTTTAAATTATTTCTCTTAACTAATTATTTGGTTGGTAGAAGTATTTCTTTAGTTATTAATTATATACATGCACAGTGAGTTCTTGTTTCGATTTTCTTCCGTTCTTCAGAGTTCTTTTTGCACCATACTTTCCAATCAAAGCTCCAATAGATGCCAATTTATTTACCAAAACTATTGGGGTTCTTGACACAATAGCAGCAATACATAATTATGGCATTTCGTGGTAAAGGAGCAACGCAGAAGAATACAATGAGTACTTAATGCACTTCACTGTAAACAACAGCGCAGCGGCCACTTAGTGTCCATGGATGCGCCAGCCGACATTCATCAGCAACAACAGCATTTGCTATAGACATTACTCAGTCAGCTTCAGCGCAACTCAACTGCACCTGAGCGCTTCTGACGTACAGCCAAAGCATTGTTACGGGTTTTAAGTGGCATCAAGGACGGAAAATTGCAAATTTTAGCGGAACAGTAAACTACATTTCAGCGGAGATACTCGTATTTACAGGAAATGTGAGGACCAAATTCCCAACCAGCTTCAAGCGAATTTACTAATGCAAATAAAAGAAAATATTTTCCTGGCGAGCACCAAAAAAAAAATGCAAAATGTAAATTAAATAAAAGCGAGAAGAAATTTAAGTACACTTTTGCATTGAAATAACAAATTTTTGCCGATAGCACTTTTCACATTTTTGGTGCTTACCTTCAATGTTCTTTATTATTTGTTTTTTTGTGGTAATAAGAAACTACCTAAAGCAGTAACGACATAACTAGAAACGGGCCAAATGCGACCAACAGCAGATAATGAAAACAAAAACTGTGCTCAAAACACCCTCAAGAACTTTCACCGAAACATTTTAAACGCATTTTTATTAAGCCAATAGAAAGTTTTGTGTATTCTCAAAAAAAAA
>NW_016160306.1:62080-66859 GCF_001687245.7 Rhagoletis zephyria
ACAAATTATGTATGTTCGGCCTTCTTTTTTGAAAGAGAAGCAAATGAGCAGCACTTTCCATTCGCACTTTATTAAACTCAATTTTAATGAGTTACAAAACTGCAACCCAATTTTTTTTCTAAAGATTCTAATTAAAAAGTTTGAAATTTTGGTGAAACATTGCAGAATTAATTTTATAGTTTTTCTTAGGAAAAGAGCTTTACTTTAATAAAATAATTAATAATAAACATTAAATAAACTAAAGAAAAATAGCCACAACTTACTAAAATGTCGGGTCTCAATTTATATTTTGGTCACTGTATGTATTCTTCGATTCGAATCACAGGCATTCAGATTAGCAAATAATAACTGTTTATAAAGAAAATTGCCATTATATACCAAAATCACTTAAAACTCGTTCATAGGCAAGCCATTTTAATGAGCTGTTAAGGCTTCGGAGCGCCGAATACGGGACAAATACAGGACATTAAAAGAAATACAGAACATTTGGCGTCCCGTATAAAATAAATAAATTACCAGGACAATGGGTCAAAAAAGAGGACTGTCCCGTATAATACAGGACGGATGGTCACCGTACGTATACTCTAATAAAATTATATAATTTTTTGCAAACAACGAACATTAGCCCAGATTGCTTAAAATAAATTCCAAAAAACAAAAAATTGTAAATTAATTCACACTTACAACAAGGCATACAAATACATATGTATGTATGTAGTGGTAGAATATTTGGTAAATTTTCAACATTGCTCTTAAAAAATGCATAGAGAATTACCAGAAGTATGGGTATCACATACGAAACAATATGAAGTAATTTAACTAATGCGGTCAGATAGAGTAAGTACATGCATAAGTACTTATGTTACTACATTAGGGTGGTTCAAAAATACAAGCGGGAGAGGGGGTAATTTAATTTGTAACGCTCTTACGCCCTAGGATTTTTCTAAATGGGAAAAAAGAATACCCATATTTTTTTGTTAAAATATATATATATATATTTAGAACTGTCTCAAAACTCATGAAATTTTCCATGTATTTTATATGGGGAAAAAACACTTTTTCGTAGGAATGGTATAGAATTTTTGAAAATCCATAAAAAATCTTTGGCATTCAAAAATGGAAAAATTAACAATTGTGTATTATTATTGGAAGTCTCCTGAAGAGCAGCAGACTTCTATGATGGAAAAATTTTTATTATCAGGAAGTCTTTACCAGTTCTACGGAAAAGTGTTATTTTCCTCAAATAAAATGCATTCATGGGCTTTGAGGCAGTTCTAAATATAATTTTTATTTATTTTTAAAATGCCGTACTCTTTTTTTTCATTTTGAAAAATCCTAGCGTGAGAGAAAGCCTAACATTTTAAGCTTTTCCTTGAACCGCCCTAATGTGCATACTTACATACATTAGTATAATATATAATGATTATATTTGTATCAATGAATTAGTTGCGCTTTTTTTACCATTTCGCGTTCTGCCAGTATTCTTGTCAGTTTGACAGTTGTTCATTGTTTTCGTATTAATATGCGGTCGGTCGTTGGCTTTTATAAAAATCTTTTGAATGACATTTGAGTTGAACAAATGCATAACTAATTATTCTGTGGAATTTCTTTTATTAACGGGTTTTGTACTTTTCTTTATAGAAATAACTTAACAAAGTGATTATCACACAGTAATAGATAGTACGTATACATGTGGGTGCTGGATGTTTCGTAAACTGTTTCAACTGTAAAAAATCCTTAATCATGTAATCACGAAATCTGTTGTAGGACGCTCTGGATGTCAATCAGATATTTGAAGTGTTGGAAAGAGAATATAATTGTCCTCAATATGTGCAGATTAAAACATGCCGTACACTTAGATCTAAAGTGAGCAAAATCAAAATTGAGAGAGAGAAATATAATGTTTAATGTGCCTTGACCGCCACCGATTAATTATTTCAAAGCTATTTAACTGCAGCAGTGTTGCCTCTATTGGTATTTTCCGACTAAATTTCGTCGCTTCGTCGGCAAAGTAAGATTTTGGTCGGATAGTTGAATTAAGTTTTTAAATTCTTAATTTTAAAAATATATATTTCAAACATCATTTTGCATATATATACTTGCCCATTGTACTTTTTAACCATTTTCAAATCCTGGCTTTTAACATAAGAAATTTAATTGGTTTGGCCACTGATGGAACCAATGTTATGGCTGGAGACTTGGACAGGCTGAAAACATTATTGAGTGGAGAAACCGATTTTTTTTCATCTCCTCCTCGAAATGCCCAAAATGTGCTTTTCTGGACATTAAGGGGTATCTACTGCAATATTAGCTATAGCTACGGTGACCATAAATATACTTTGAAAATGCAGGACAATTTTTCAAAAAATGTACCTACATATAATTGCGTAGTCTAAAAATAACAAAAATATACTACATGTATACGTTCCTCGTCATTTGAATAGCGCACCATTTCTTTGATTTTCTACCATATAAAGTATACTTGACAAAATTTTTATATGGAAGAAAATGCGCAGCACCGTCAAAAAACAAAATTTCGCCCCTATGTATATTTTTTTTTAATTTTCCAAAAAATTTTAAAATGGGATGTAGACGTAGAATATGCTATATTTTTACAAAAAGTTAATGAATATTGAACAAACAAAAGGAAAACTGTACCTACTAAGTATTAAAAGGATGCGCTATTCAAATAACGAAGAGTGTATATTTCTTATTTATTAATCCAATTTTAAACTTTAAACATAAATCATATTTGCTTCATTGGTATTAATCTTTTAGTAAAGAATATTTACAAAATTATAATAAGGCATATTACATATTACTTTACACGAAATATGAACCTCTGTAAAGCAAATTTTTAGGCAAACTTTGGGTCGTTGAACACGAAAAAAATACCCATGGTTTCAAAGAAGTGTTTTCGAGATTTGTTCGAAAAACGTATTTTTAGTACTTTTTCAGTTATTCCTCAACATCTCATGAAACGACCAACAGTTCGAAAGGTATTGTAAGGCTCTTTGCAAAAATATATATATTTTTTTTTGTGCAGATTGTGTTCCGTAACATCTACATTTCTCATCAGATTTTCATTTACTGTAAAAAGAAAATGATTAAAATTTCAATTTTTCGATTTTGGTCGCTTGTAACACTGATTGTTTTCATCGAAATCGGCAAAGTAATATATTTTTGTAAGAGGACTTTAGGTCGCTTATGTTGATTGGATAATTTTTTCATGAGATATTGACGAATAGGTTCGAAATGTACCAAAAACACGTTTTTCGAAAAATTAAGAAAACGCTTGTTTGAAAGGAAAATTGGCGATTACCACAAAATTTGTAGAACAGTGTTATCGATATATTTGATGCTGGTTTTCAATTTCTCGTCACCCAATGTCCATAACTGTACAATATTTAGAACGCATTGACTAGTTGAACCTTCAAAACCAGCTTACCCTTATATAGTTATCAATTAGTTATCGACACTGCTTTTATTTCGATTAGGAAAACATAATCTTAAAATATCGAAGAAATTGCGGGACAAAGGCAGGACACGTGGAAAAAATCAGTACATTTTGGGGGTTTTCTGTTTTGAAAAATTACGCAGGAAAGACCTTTAAATAACAGTACGGTCCTGCAAAAAACAGAACGGATGGTCACCGTAGCTATTGCAGCCATGCTAGCAACAACAACAACAACCCAAAGAACAAACAATAGCAACACACAATCAATACTAATATGTACTTGAACACTTTGCTTTGTAATACATAAAAGTTATGGAGTCAACACAATAATAACAATAAAACGTTTTGCCGGCATTTAACAAGCCTTTTTTTTTGCCGGGTACTGAGCGCCGCACTTCCGATTTCAATTTTTTGAATTTGTACTTATTTTCATTTTATTTGCAATACATATCATTTATCAGAGCTTAGAATGCGAGTAAAGGGCACTAAAATCAGAGCTGGCTGGAATAAAAATGGAAGCTGCGAGGAATGGTCGTTATGAAAATGGACGCGAATTTACAATTGTGAGAAAAAGTATGTAATATGTATTGAAGAAAAACATGTTCTTTCAACTCGATTTCAGATGGCTACGTATGCACATTAGGGTGGTACAAAAATTGATGCGGGTAGATTGGGTGGTAAGGTTAAAACTTTAAGCTCTCGCCCCCCTCCACAGGATTTTTCTAAATGGGAAAGAAGAATATCTGTATTTTTTTAAGATATTTAGAACTCTCTCAAATCCCATGTATTTGATATGGGGAAAAACCACTTTTCGTAGTCATGGTATACAATTCTTGAAAATCAATGTTTATCGGTCGGAACACTCTGTTTCACTTCAGGAGACTTATAGTAACAATACACAATGCCCCAGAAAATGCAATAGCGGCCCAATAAAATATCTTTAGTATTAAAAATGGCTGAATAAACAATTGGGTATTGCTATTGGAAGTCTCGTGATTCAGTTTTCCGAACGATAAATATTGATTTTCCAGAGTTCTATACCATTTCTGCGAAGAGTTGTTTTTTTTTCATTTAAAATAAAAGGAAAATTTAGAGCGCTTTCTGCGGCCTCTTAAGATTTCTTGATTTCAAAATAAAAAGATATGGGTATGTATATTTTTTCGAAATAGAACAATCCTAAGGGATAACGGCATTAAAATGCCGTCTTTGCGGATTTTTTACCACCCTAATGTACATACATTCACACTACTTTCGATGCGCTGCACACAAATGGTAAGGAAGGCGGATGAGGCAAATATCGTTAAAATATATTTTTATATGCT
>NW_016160307.1:0-11852 GCF_001687245.7 Rhagoletis zephyria
GAACATCTCTCTGCGTAGGCGGCCTTCGGCCGCGCTTAGGGATCATATCTCCTTTCTGTGTTGCCGGCAAAGGGGACCGGAAGTATTTTTGTGCAGAAATTCTTTCAGCGTAGGCGGCCATAAGCCGCTCTCAGGGATTAAACCCTTACTAAGTAGAACTCTTCTTTTTGTGTTGCAGCAAAAGAAGGCCGGAAGTATTTTTGCTCACAGCTTCTTTCTGCGTAGGCGGCCCTCGGCCGCGGTTAGGGATTATATCCCTTACTAAGTAGAACTCTCCTTTCGGTGTTGCCAGCAAAGGGGACCGGAAGTATTTTTGTGCAGAAATTCTTTCAGCGTAGGCGGCCCCAGGCCGCGCTTAGGGATTAAAACCCTTACTAAGTAGAACTCTTCTTTCTGTGTTGCAGCAAAAGAAGGCCGGAAGTATTTTTTCTCACAGCTTCTTTCTGCGCAGGCGGCCCTCGGGCTCGGTTAGGGATTATTACCCTTACTATTAAATATTTTATCTTTTTAATTAGATACATTAGATACATGCTTAATTTTTAAAACTCTTGAAATTTTAAGCATAATGGGGCATAGTCGTAATCGAACCAAAGACGAAACTAAAAATAATTTCGGCTGTTTTGACAAATCTCTCTTAAAAAGAGTTGTCAGAGAGCTGGAATTATTTTTTATTTTTGACCATGCATAATAGGGTACAGGTTTTACATTGAAACTTAAATTTTTGTATCTATTTCCTATTCCTATTTTACTACCTAACTGATCTCTATATAAATGACTTCCCCCGTTTCATGCTCTTTCCTAGTGATAACAACAAATACCCACATAATTGTTATTACATTTTATCGCTTTTAAATTATTTCTAAGTATTGCGAATTCATTGACGAAAGCTATCCTCGAATCGAAAGCAATTGTTGTATATCGAAAAAATATAACACTCTTGAGGTTGCTCAAGGCGCTCAAAGTGGTCCATGTATATTATATAGAAACAAGTAATTTTTAAGGGAAAAATACCGCCTTCAATTCTCATACAAAAATTTAAGAGTATCGTTAATTTCCCCATGATCCAATGATCGGATCTAAGCCAAATTATTATGGGATCACCTTTCTTTAAAAAAAGAAATCGGCAAATGTGGTTCAAAGCCCTTTTCTAGAGTTGGTTAAGAAACAATTTTTCGTGGAAATTGTACAGAATTCTTGAAAATCCATATTTTTCAATAAGAAACTCTGTTTTTCTTCAGGAGACTTCCAGTGATAATACTCAACTGTCTATCTTACCATTATTTAATACAAACGATTTTTATGGGACCACACATTATATTTAACCAGGTTTTGGGACCTATAAAAATAGCTAATATAAAAATGGTTAAATAAATAACTGGGTGCTATTACTGAGAGTCCCCGGAAGAGAAACACATTTTTTCGAAGGAAAAATATTGATTTTCAACAGTTCTATACTATTTCCACGAAAAATGGTTTTTCCCCTCCAAATATTTTTTGATAGCAAAAAAAATAAACAGTGATATAAATTTTCTAATACAGAAATATTCACTTTTTGAGCACCCTGATTACATTACACATTAGATTGGACCAAAACCAGTAAAGTCGTTATTTTAATGCCGCCACCCCCTAGGATTGTTCTGTACCGAAAAAATATATCCCTATTTTTTTATGTTGAAATCAAAAAATATTTAGGGAGTGCTTAAAGCGCTGAAATTTTTCCATGTATTTTATAAAAAAAACTGTGGTTCTCTTCAGGAGACTTCCAATATTAATAGCCATTTATTTATTTCACCATTTTTTAATACGAACGATTTTTTATTGGTCTCCCGTTGCATTTTCCGGGGCTCTTGGCGGACCTATAAAATGTAGTTACCATGAAAAAACTGTTAAATAAACAATTGGGTATTATCTGGAATCTCCTGAAGGGAAACAGAGGTTTCCTATCGAAAAATATTGATTTTCGAGAATTCTATACCATTTCTACGAAAAGTGGGTTTGCTTCCCCATATAAAATACATGGAAACCTTTGAGCGCTTTGAGTACTCCATAAATATCTTTTTATTGCGAAATAAAAAATTATGGGTATTTTTTAAGTATAGAAAAGCCTAGTGGTGAGCGCACTAAAATTCCGACTTAATTTTTGTTTTTTACCACCCCAATGTACATAATGCATAGAATAAGCATATGTATTGAAATACATAGAATTGTTTTGGTAATGCTCCTGTGGAGCGAATATGTACCAGTATTATTACTTTCAGCGCTTCGAAACTACCCAAAACAAGAGAAAACGCAACACATACTTATGTTAATCCACAACTTGTTTGTTTAGGTGCTGCACGCGCCTAAATTCATATGAACCGAAAACAAATTCGTTGATCGCATTTTAAGTAATGTGCGTTGAGAAAGTGAGTTGGCAAAGAACAAATTTACGCCAAGTGTTGTTACAAGCAAAGTAAAGTTTTTTTTGAATGACGTTTTTTCAGCACGCACCTCGTTTATTGTTTTCAATGGGTTCTTCTTGTTTGCCACTTCAACTTTTCATCGGTTTGGGCAGAGTCCAAATGGGTTACTTAATGGTAATATTACCTACTTAATTCACTATTGAATTAAAATTTTGTAAAACATTTTTCCACTTTCATTTAAAGCTTATAGGCAACATTAATATACATTTTTGTTAAGCTACATAGTACCTTTCATAGATTTGTAAGTTAAATTTGCCAACTCTTCTTTTCGTTAACAGTAGAGGGCGCTAAAGTCGGAAAATTTTTGAGGCAAAACTGTTGAACGGAAAGCCTACTTTTACTGTGTTGCCAAAAAAAAATCAGTTTTTAGTGTATTAGTTTGAAACTAAATAGTTTTTTTTTACTGCTGTACGTACAAAAAACAGAAATAATTTTTGGTAAATGTGGTAATTTTTGGAAAAGTTGTTTGTGCAATCGAAAACTTTTGAGGTGTTTTCATTGGAATTACCAAAATTGATAAAGTTTGGTAGAGTGAAATAAACAAATTTTAAGAGTAGCCAATTTTTTATTTACTATTTTGGTACGTCTTGAAGTGAAACTTTGAGGTTTGAAGTTTGAACTATTATCGTGGAAAAAATGAGCAAGATACATGCTATGAATCAGTGGATGATAAACAATTACTGAATTCATCAAAAAAAGTTTATAGCAATAACTCCTGTAAAAATACGAATTTTGCAAAATTGCTCACATTATATTTATTTCATGGTTGTAAACCAAATAAACTGATTTGTGCGGAAAAAGCTTGGCCATCCAATTTTGGGTGGCCACCTTGAGAGATTTTCACTCAGAATTTGTGAAGAAATTTTAGATTTTTCTGCCGGAACTGTAAAAATTATATGCATTTTTCAAGCCATATTTCTTAGGTTACAAAAATATGTTACAAGAAGCTAAGTTTATGGTATTGCCCTAATTGCAAAAAATCAAGGCATTCAACTTTTTTTAATACTATAAAAATTTAACCTAGTTTTGATGTAGTGTATAATTTTTATTAAATAGCGACAAAAAAATAAAAAAAATGGGAAGTAATAAAAGTTTTTTTCGGAAACCAAACCAAACAATCGGTAGGAAAAAAATTTTAAATTTTCTGTCGGAAATTGGAAATTTAATGTTTTTTTAAAGTATCTAAATTTTTGAATTTTACAAAGTCAACAAATATTAACTAATATGTAAAAATCTCGGGTCACAAAACAAAAAAAATCAAAACGAAATTACGGGGATTGATAGAATTTTTACTGATAATTTTGATATAATATTAAGAGTTTTATCCCGCGGAATCCCAGCTATTGTTAGAACGTTTAAGGAGCTGCTTAATATTACTAGAAACTCTTATTTAATTCGGAACTATCATCACTTAGGTCTACAAAAAAAACTAAAAAATTATGAATTTGAAGAAATTCAGATATACATTTTAAAAGACAAAATTATAGATTATTACATATGAAATCTTATTTATTAAGCACATTTAGGAAAATTTTTTATTTACGATCTTTTTCAAAGGAATTATAAATCTTTTTCAATAACTAAAATTCATAAGGGAGGTAATAATTTCCCGATACCGAATGAAATTAATTAGTTTTTAGTACATTCTGGCCACAAATGAAACTAATATCTTGTTTTTGAGATAAAGGATATATGGGGGGTAGTCATGTCCTAGCACCGAACAAAACGAAATTTTCCACAGAGTTTAAGGATATAATTTTACAGACAGCTACCAATTTTCGCTTTATTCTGTTTATAAATGTAGCTAAAATTCAACTTTTTAAATTAAGGATGTATGGGAGGTACACATGTCCGTGCACCGATTTTGCCAAAACTTCGAAATTTCATTTTTCTGCGATAACTCCCCTAATTTTGCCGATTCACTATATGGCGATTCACACTATGGGCGAAGCACTGTGCGACGATGGCACAATGTTATCTCTGCTTACTGCTGATATTGTAATTGTTATTACAACACAAATTATTTTCTTTTACGACGCACGCCTTTGCTGGCTTGTTTTTATGGGATTTTTACGTAACAAAATACATTCATACATTCTTACGCCCTGTTGGCTTTTCGCATACTTCCGGTTCTTTTTGGCACAACAGCGTGACAACTGCCCTGTTTGAGGTTTAATGCTACAATTTAGTGGCGAGTGCTTCAGTGCCATTTTGTATGCGAAAAAATACCGCTGCGCCACTTTCAAAGTCACGAATGTTCTTTATGATCTATGCATAGAACCAAGCTGTCTAAAGCTTCTTTATTTGAAATCAATCAATATGCAATAAAAATTTGCCGTCATGTCGAATTTATTCAAATACAAATTTACTGGCATAATTTTTGTCAATTTGACCTTTTGTCTTTTAGTATATATTTACATACATACATACATATACACTCGTACATAGTTTTCATAACGAAAATTTGCGGTAACCATGAGGAACCGTTGCGAATGAGTAACATTTGAAGAAATTGATTGTAGAAAGAAATCAGGGCCTTTACTCTGCACTATGGCCGAATTTTCAGTTTTGGCGGCAAAAAGTCAACTTTTCAACTTAAGATTTTTAAAAATTTTGTGATGGTCTTCAATTCTCAATATATTGATAAGAAAAAATAAAAAATATAACAGTTGGCAACACTGTTTATGTGTAAGGAGCTGCTAAGATTTACATTTTTTATAATACGTATTACCAGTTGTGAAGCAAGAAAATTTGTATAAAATTAAAAGCTTTTTCTTCCAAATTAAATTTTATTTTAGAAAAAATTGTAAACTTCAATTCTAATACTCGAGCTGTGTTTTTTTTTCTATGTAGATGCTAACCGCCAAAATAACCTAAGCGACATTTTTTTCAAAATTTTCGTTTTGATGCAGAAATATTCCTAGAGCATCTAGAATAAAATTTTGAAAAAAATGTCGCTTACGTTATTTTGGCGGTTAGGGCTCGATATTTTAATAAAGGTTCGTATTGGGTTGGATACAAAATTATTATGCTTCAATATTCTGTATTTAAAATTCTGCATTCAAAATTCTGCATTCAAACTTCTGTACAGCAAAATTCTGCATTTGTATATTCTGTATTTCAAAATTCTGTATTTTAATATTCTGTATTGCAAAATTCTGTATACTAATATACTGTACTGCAAAATTAAAAAATAAATAAAAAGCTGTAAAAACATACAGAAAAAATTAAAAGAATAATGAAAAAAGACTCGACTCAAGTCATATTTGATATCTTAAAAGAATTGCTAAAAATGTAATTGTATATCAATTTCTTTTGCCCATTATTTTTTATTTAAGAACATAATAAGTTTGCTTAACTTTCAGTATTGAATAAGTTAATAGTAAAGATGTATTTTTAAACAAGCTTTCTAAGTACGAACCAAATCGGATCATAAACACTAGTTTCCCAAATACATATCTCCCTCCTGCGCCACCAAGCGGACATTTCATTTCACTGCATTGCCGTCGGGTACGAGCCAAGTTTGAAGTTTCAGGGGGTCTACTCTGTAATGCGATACGAAACAGCAATGCTATGCGAAAGGCAATTACGCCGTAAGTAATATGCTGTGACGATTTCCTATCGCATCGCATTTCTCTTTCGCATCACATTACAGAGTAGACCCGCAGGTCCCTAGCTCATCTGGAAATTGTGCGAATAGTCTTGGATTTGCCTTTGCAAATTTTTTTATTGCTATCTTGGCAACCGTTTGCATGTTATTGTTGTAAATTTTCAAATGCGTCGAGTATGCAAATGCAAGAGCACATCGTCGTTTAAAGTACAAAACCGCATATCAACATAATGCAAAACCTCGTATCAAGTTAATGCAAAGCCGCGTATGTGAGGTTGCATAAAAAAATATTTTCTACAGAGTATAAACACTCATTTTTCAAAATGGTTCTCTGTTTTATAATGCAATCGCTTTTCTGGCAAGTATATTTCAGGACGAATGAAAGAAGATTTAGCTAAGAGCTTGTGTGAGCCAATCCAATTTTTGGCAGCAAATGTCAGTTACGCGGTTATGTACTTTAAACGACGATAGGCACAAGATCCTGAAGAGTCCCATTGATTGCGAAATGCCACAACACACATACATACAAGTGAAGTTAAATAAAATCTTGTAAAAAATAGAGAATTTTAGCACAAAATAATTTTGAATCTTGAATTTTACTTTCCAGAATTTTAGTTCTACATAATCTGGTTCTTCCAGAATTTTGACCCAAAATAATTTTAACTGCGAAGAGTTTTTTTCACATTCTTTCCAGAATTCAAAACCGAAGAATTTTAGAAAATCAGAATTTACTACCGCTCCCGTTTGTATACTGCCATATTTCGAAATTTAAGAATGCTAATTTACTTAAAGGGCGACCGCTGCGCACTGCGGTGTAGTGGTAAGCAGTGCGCGCTTCCACTCGGCAGCGCCTGGGTTCAAACTCTGGTCAAAGCAACATCAAAAAAAAGTTAGAAAAAAGGTTTTTTCTTAACAGCGGTCGCAGGCAATGGCAAGCCTCCGAGTGTATTTCTGCCATGAAAAACAGCTTCTCATAAAAATACAATCACCGTTCGGAGTCGGCGTAAAACTGTAGGTCCCTCCTCTTTGTGTGACAACATCAAGGGGCACGCCACAAATGGGAGGAGAAGCTCGGCCAAACACTAACATATGTGTAAGCGCCAATCTATTATATTAATATTATTATTAATTTACTTAAAGTTGATACTCACAACAATCCCTTTAAAAGAAATAAGATGGTAATGGAATTTTGGAAAATGGGCGTAGTACCGCCTACTTATAACTATATAACTTATTCTCTTTTAGTCTAAATGAATATACTATGTTTGTAATAAGGGTAAAAAACCCCTGCTTACGATGTAACGGTCGTAGAAATCTGTAGAAATTTGCATACCAAATTTGTTAAAGGACGGCAAATATTTTTTGTAGCGACTTCGTGTTTTTCGGCCATAGTGCTCTGTAGTTCGAATCGATAGCAAATTTGTTCGAATTCGAACTATTGATACTACAAAAGAATTAGGCGTTCGAATAGAACTTCTTTTCGGTTCAACTACAGAATAAAGGTCCTGGGCTTGAATATTTGGTTGAAGTGATATTGTTTACTTTCATATTTTTCACAGCGGATTCATTCGAAAAAATTCGCGTGCATTAAGGCTAGTATGCAGCTCTCAAGAAAGCGGTTAAGAAAAAATAATGGAACGGGCATATATTTCTGTTGCAAACAAAAAACTTTAAGAATCCGTAATAGAAAGCGTAGCAAATTTCTTAAGAACTGCGTAGTGCCTTAAGGAAATTTGTCACAAAAAGAATTCTTAACCATTTCTTGTACGTCATGTTATATGGAGTTTTTGCTTTTCTTAAAAGCTGCATAGTGGCCTTTAAACAAGTGCCGTTTTGATCATTTGTTTATGGAAATTTTTTTATAAACTCTCAGTTCCATCACCGTATAAATTCAGATATCTCTGGTGACAAATATAACCTAAAAGCATCTGTTGGAGCTAGTTTTACAACTTAAAAAGGAATCTGGAGAAACTTCTCAGCTAAGCTCTGGCTTTTAAGGTTATTCAAAATCAGTTTATCGGAAGTAAAGGTAGAATACTATAACCAGACGTATGATTAATAATTTTTATCTGGTTTCTTCATAAGAATTTGTATGTTATTTTTTAATTTTGAGTAACCAAGCAACCCTTAAAATATAATCACTTTCTTTTTTTGCCAATTCGAGGGACACTTATTTATAAGTTCTGCAAAATTCGCTGTCGAATTGAGCGTTTTGCGATGCCCCGACTTCGGTAAATAAATTCGAGCGAGAATGAGAAACTTTACCAAACTCTTCGATTAACAACAACCACCCCATTCCAACTTGCTTTCTGAAACCGATTCTTCGTGCTGCATTTCACGCTTGTATAAAATCGGTTTTAAGTGTCATGTTTTTGCAACTACTTACTTCTGACGTCACTACATTAAACTTCCTTGAGTAGTAAATAAACTGCTTCACCTCTCTCCATTGACGAAGAGACTTCTTAACTTATCGCCCCAAATAGATGATCGTAATTGGTTACCAAGCTCGAGCCATCACACCAAATTCAACACATCAACATTTTGACAAGTATTGACTACTTTTTACGAATTTTTTTGTCCACGGTGTTATACTATTCCATTCATATAAATAATTACTTTGTATTGAAGAAAATGTGTGATACCTTCAGGAAAAAAAAAAAACATTTCAAAAATCACCGCGATCTTTTGGCAGCTTCAAACTTGCATTTTATTGTACTAGGATTTAATAAACTAACTAAAATTTATATGGCTTTTGTTAGATAAAGAGCTATAATTCTATAGAAAAATAATTAATATTAAACAAACAAAAGATAAATAGTCAAAACTGTTAAAAACAATGACAGTACATTTACCACTAACTCCTATCTCGACCCTTACGGCAGGCAAGCCTTCATGCAGAAGTAGTATTTATTAAAAAAACCTACACGCACAAGGAAAAAATAGAGGTTAAGAAATAGTAGTTGTTCACCACATCTTTGCGTAAGTGACTGTATGTGTGCTTATGAGCCTTATAAGCTCCTTGAACCCGACCATACTACTCGTATGGCCTCCCAGCTAACTATGCTTTAGTCCCAAACTTACCTCCTGAGCCTATCAATTAAAATTACTTTTTCTTTAACATAAAAGGTTTATTAAAACAATGAAACTTCATTAAAGACGAAATAATTACCTTTGTGCCGATTACACGCGTAAAACCAATTTTATGTTCTGTAAAAAGAGAAAAAAAATAAAGGCCAATGCATTAATTTGTATTTTTTGGCGAGTGGCTTTTCAATATTAAATAATTAAAGAGTGCCTTAACCAAGCGCAATATTTTCAATTAAACTATGATCAATTTTCCGCCAGGTCAAGAGTTGCTTTTTATATAACTGTAAATTTTTAGTAAGTAATACAAGCGCTGCTATTTGCAAATTTGTTACAAAAAAAAAAATTTTCGGTTGCAAGTGATTAAAGGTACACTGGGAAATCCGTTAAGATACATCAAATAAATATACGTCAACTTAATTTTGAGTCGTAGATAACGGATCTGTAGACTGTTCTTCTAGATCAGATCATTTTCCCGAGATATTTTAATTTTAAGTTTGCATTGCGTTACTCATACGCCATGTACGAGTATATACGAGTACGGCAATGAACAATGTGACGTATGAGTTAATGTGACCAACTATTTCATAGCTTAAAGAAGTACTGGAACTGAAAACCAAAAATAGTGTGACGCTCATATAAATCAAAATTATATCAATATTATATGATAGATATTTCTATATTACGAACGCAAACGATTTTAATTATTCGATATAACGAACGCTGTTTATGTTTTTAGCTGAAACTTCGCTTTCTTTGCAAGGTTTCGTTGAGTCAACGGTACTTAAAATGCAGAAAATATGTATGTATGTGGTTTGTTTTAACATCTCGTTACTTTTGGTATTGAGGCAGACGCGACTTTTCTGTAAAAAAATAATAAAAATAAATCGCACATCTTCAGGCGAAAGTATTTTCTTTCACCTCACATATTTCAGAAATAAATAAGCTGGTTTGATAATTTATTTCCGAGTAAACTTCTACAGAGCTTAATTAGAGTTCGAAACGAATTTGGTTTAAATTCACTCGGAATTGAGTTGCAGAACCCTTTCAGGTAGGCTCTTTTTCAAACCCATATCCATCCTTTAAAAATTTATTTAACTTATTAAATAATTTGAATGCTGCTTATAAAATACGTGGCAACCCTCCTGAATATATTTCAGAATAAAGCCTTTGCAACCCATTACGATTGACACCCATATTTTAATAATTAATTTGGCTTTTCAAATAATTTGAGTTTTTGAATAATACTTCCAGCATCCAAACTAATGATTTCGTAACACTGTTTCCATATATCCAAATTTCAATACATATTTGAATTAGGCAATTTCCTTCGATAATACCCATCTTTTAATAATTCATCCAACTTTTTAAATGATTTGAATGTCACTTTATAAACATGTGGCAACCCTCTTCAAACATTTTAAATGTTCAAACTCAAGTTTTCCTAACACCATTTCGATTCATATTTCAAATAACCTGCGTAAAACTTATTTAAATTCGCATTTTTAAACAGGTGGCTACCCTCTTCAAAAGTAGTTTCGCGGTAAGATATTCTTAGATATTCTTCGTCTAACATTGCGATACAAATTTTAATTAACTCATGAATTATTTTAAAGTTATTTTTGAAACATGTAGCAACCTCGCTAATTATAGTTCAGAAATAAAGAGTTTTCAAACCCCATTCGATTGATACCCATATTTAAATAATTCATTTAACTTATGTAATAATTCGAATTTAATTTTTAAACAGGTGGCAATTCTCTTCCAAAACCTCAAAATTTTTTTTAGTGTACAAAATGAATATAGTTTAAATAGAATATAATTTGTGAATAAGTTAACTAAATTCGACGCTTCAAGCAGGTGGCAACCCTCTTCAAAATATTTCCAAACTATTACCTTCTGAACCCCTTTCGTTTAGCACCCATATGTTCCTTAATTCAAATTGAATTTGATTCTTTAAATAGGTGGCAACCTCCCTAAGGTTAAGTTAAGGAACAAAGATTTTCGAAACCATTTCCATTGATACCCATTTTGTAATCAATTTACTTGTCCTAAAATTGTCCTGAAGTAGTTACTGAAGTGGTCTGAAAACGTCTTGAACTTGTCCCGACATGCTATCGAACAAGTCTTGCAGCGGTCATGAAATGGTCGCTAAAATGGTCGTAAAATAGCAGGGACCGTAAATAACCGTTACTTTTTTTCAACAGCTAAACTTGGCCGGATGTTTTTAAGTCGAAAATCTCCAAATTAAACAAGTTTGTCATCAACTGAAAGAGTACTAAAATTGCTTTAAAACTGAAATATTTAAACGAGGAAAGACAGCAGAAAGCCAGCTATTGGAAAATATTTAAATAGAAAATGTTTTTTAATTAGCATAGAAACAAACCTTACCTCAGGTACATGCCTTTCTTTTGTATTCAATTATAAAAAAAAATATAAATATAAGTGGTAGCTTTCGGTCGTTATTTTTGTTTAAAACCTATTCAAGTCCTCTTTCATTTGGTACCAAATCATTATATAAATAGGCAATCATGTTTCCTTTACACCCCTTTTACGGCTAAACTATACTTCTAAGGTATAAACAGTTATATATCATTAGAAAGGTATTTTGATGCTGATGTGCAGGCAATTTTTAAAATTTCAAATCAGTTTAAAATAGAGCGAAAAAATCAATTCAAAAGTCACACCAATACCAA
>NW_016160307.1:14219-21276 GCF_001687245.7 Rhagoletis zephyria
CACATGACATGATATCACTTGATGTGGCATCAAAGGCAACATCATTTGGCATAAAATGAACCAAAATAAATAAGATTTAGATAGAGGTGAAAAAAGGGATAAAAAGGAAATACAACTGAAGAGTGTGCGATGTTATATTGTGGTGTGTTATGCTTCATATGTTATGTTATTTATTCTCATGTTATGGTTATGTTATGTTATGCCAAGTACTAAGCTAAACTCCCCTCCACTTAACCCATTCCGACTAATGTTATTTTAGCTCATTCAACTTACATAAACTATCCTTAATTTTATTGGTTGAATTTCAACCCCTGGGCGAACACTAGTTTGTTTAATTTGGATAAGCGGTTTGTTTACTAATCAGAAAGACTTTTATTTCGAACTTAAAAAATATTTGGCCAAGGTTAACTGTTGGAAAAAAACAACGGATATTTACGGTCGCTTTAACAGCACCGAAATCGTTCCTGACATAGTCCTGAACTAATACCAGAATTGTCCTGAAACCAGTCTCGAAATGGGCCTGAATTAGTCCCTTAATTAATCCCGAACTAGGGCCGAAATGGTGCAGAACTTTTTCTGAAATGGTCCCGAAATAGCTCCGAAACGGTCCTGAAATATTTCTGAATAGGTAAAATTGTTCAGAAATGGCGTCTTATTAATCCCGAACTAGTGCAAAAATGATCCTAAAATAGTCCTGAACTAGTCCCGAAGTGGTTCTGAAGTATGCCTAAAATTATACCAAACTTGTGCCGAAATGTTCCCGAAATAGTCCTGAAATAGTCTTGAAATAGCGAGAAATATTCATTTGTACACGCAAGAAGCAATCCAAGATTTCTGCTGGGTTAAACAAGAAGCAGTTACGAATTTTCAATGCGAATTTTATGTATCAATAAAAAAGTTTCGCAAATACTTTCGGAATCTTACTTCCGTTTCTTTAATACAATAGTTACTCTTGCCCACAAAATACATACAGTCAAGTAAAAATAACAGGGACACGACATTTTCCCAGTTTTGGCTACTTTTCGTTTGATTGTTTAATGTTTATTACTTTTTTTGTAGAAGCACAACTCACTATCTCACATAAACCATATGAGTCCGAATTCCTTGCGGAAAATTTAGAAAAATGCAACAGAATTTTTAGAAAGTGTCGTCAAAAATCAACGCGATTTCTTAGCCGCTTCAAACTTGCACTTTTTTGAGCAAGAATTTAATAGTCTATAAAATTGCCTACTTCGATTTTTTCTGTAAACTATTTATAAAAAGGTTGAAATTTGGACTTATATGGCCAATATGGTGTTTGTCATATAATGAACTATATTTGTATAAAACAACAATAAACATTAAACAAACAAAAGAAGAATAGCCAAAACTGGTTAAAATATCGTGTCCCTTTTATTTTTCACATGACTATACATATCGCACACCGTCACTCAAAATAATACGTTTGCCAGAAAATACTAAAAACTATTTCGTAGCACATGTTAATCATATGGGCAAGGACGACTTTACCTTAGGTTTTTTAACAAATTATAACAAAAATTTGCTCCAGATTTTGCTGAAAGGTAAATAAAAGGTCTGTGTACATTTTTATCGCATAATTTCAAAAATGCTAAATTTTGAGTTGTGACTCTTTTGAAGACGGTGTGCGATATGTACATACGAATACCTGTACCTACACAGTTTAACAAACGTTGTATGGCTTGCCGCATGCACAACAATCAACCCTTTCACCAAGTTTTCCGCATGGAGCCAATCTCCCCGCAATCGTTGAACGTGGATTTACGTGGTGAAAGCGAATATAAACAAGAAAGCTTATCAACAGTAAAATAAATTGGAACTAAAAAAAGAAGCATAAAAAATGAAAGTTATGACAGATCGTTGCAACGTGACATGAACGACAAATACCAGCAAAGCAATTTATATAGGACATATTGACTTTTACATATATTTAGGTATATGTACAATATTTAGAATTTCTGTTTTCATACTTAGTTATACATATGTACCGCCTTGACAGTTGGCATAGGCAAAGTTGGCAAAACATTCAATCTGATACCTACTAGAGCACGTTTCGATATGCAATCGCATTTAATGTATGTGCATACGCGCACACCTGTTTTATGGTGAATATCTATTTTGTAATTTTAGCACACTCGTAAAGTAATCAAAACAATGCGAAAATCATAATATTCACTTGCGGATTGCGGATTTGAAATAACAAACAATCACAGCGATAAATTTCTTGGCGTTTTGGTACATCCACCATCCATGTTTTAGACAGCTCCATTTATAACTGAAATGTGTGTAAGAATATAACTAAGGTGACCAGAATTTTTTATCGTTCCAGGAGGACAAATTCTCCTCATTGAAGACAAAAAAAATTGATTTATTTGAATACATAATTAACGAAAAAATTCACAATTCAAAGTTTCTCTAAACAAAAGTCAAACAATTTAATAGTACACTGTGTTGCATAATTGCAACTTCAGGGTAATTTTTTGGAGATTTTAATGCTCTACAAGAATATGCCCAGAAAAAACGTATATCCCTTTTTTATACCCTTTTTAACGATTCAAAAGTTATAACATTTTAAATGCAACATTTTTTACATGTTATTTACATATAAAATTTCAAATGCCCACCGACACTTTTTAAAATTTAAATAAAATTTTCTAAATGGAAGAATTTCCTCCTCAGTAAATAGGTCATTTTAATACCATAAATTCGCTAGGTTAGTTATTTGGATCACACTTACTCAGCTTACTATAACACACTGCTAGCAGCAGTTGAAAACAAATATTTAAAAAAAAAATCGAAATCTTTATCCCGTAAACAGAGTTAAATGCAGATTCGATGCCCAACCGCATTTATATGCGTAATAACTAACTTGGCGTAATCTGGAACGTTGAGGCAGGGCAAGATGAAATACAGCAGGAAAATAATTATTTTTTTACTACACAGAACGCATGTACACACATATGTATGTATGTGGGTATGTAAACAAGATTTCCTGCTGACACTCAACCGCTGCTGTTCATCTCTTAGCTATTGGCGGCATTTGTCCGACAATTGAATTATCGTATAATTATGGAACATAAGCAAATGGACTTCAATTCAAGCATATGCACAGGAAATACACACATGCATACATACATATGTACGTATGTAAGTACAAATGAATATGAGCGTACAAACATACACCCACAAGTAGATACATCCCTGCGGGAAATGTATCTAACTATAAGTTAACTTGAAGTTGATTAGAAAGGAACTAAAGGCGATGGCCGCGAAATAGTCAAGGGTGGTTAACTTGTAACTAATTAATTTTGGACATAAAATATCCATAAGAAAAACAAAATCTTTTTTTTTGCTTATTTACTTTTTTAATCATTCACTTTATTTTATTACATTTCCTATTTATGTATTTACATATTCTGCTGTAGGTGATCCCATATTCGAACTCCGTAATATAAAATTTCGATCTTCCTTTTATTTGTCCTCAATTCGAAAAAGTATTTGTGAAGTGCAGAAAGAAAGTGTTTTCAAAGTAAAATTTGTATGAGGGCATTTAAATAGAAATTTGCATTACTCCTGCATTACTTTTCAACTTGTTTCAAATTAGCTTTGTGTAGCTAACTACAAGTTATTATATATTTTATAGAAATCCCGCAAAACAGCTAACTACAAGTTGGCTATTTTTAATCAATTGATAATTTTTTTCTGCAGAGATATGTATGTACATATGTACATACGAGTATATTGAGCAACTCACGCCATTTGCGTTTGGCCACGCTCCAGGCACACGCTGTCCATTCCACTTGATACCTGAAACAACATCAGCGTTAAGTAAACGAGTCGATGCGTCATTTTCTCGTTGTTCACAATATTTATGCCAAGAATGTTGTTAGTTTTCTCAATTCCATGTGTTAATATGTTCACGCATTCAAGTGCGATAATTTTACATACTGCTTCATAGCTATTTACATATGTATGTACATGTCGATATTATTATTCGCTTGCTTAGATTGATATTTTTTTTTTACTTGTTGGCGCTTTCCACAGTTTAGAATAAGGATGGATTTTGGAATTCATTTCATGTTGTGCCATTTTACATAACTTCTTTTCATAGCATATTTCTTCTAAATCGACATCTTCAATTTCAGATCAAAAGAATTCATTGCTAATGGTGGCAGTTAATAAAAAATCGCGTGAGATAAAGAAAAAAATTTGTGCATTCACCCGATTGGGATACAACTTGAACCAAATTTTGGGCAAATGCCCAATCGTATGACACTGCCTTTAAGCTCGTTTGTTAAACGACCATAAAGTTTTCACAAATATTTAAATATTTTTGAGCGTTTATTTTCAAAAGCAAGCTCTTTAAAATATTTTTTAAAATACTAAGCACTTGGCTAAACTTGCAGGCTGATCAAATAATTTGTGTCCTACGTTGAAGGGAAAACTTCTTACCTACTGCCAAAAGAAGTAACCTTCACTTCTGCTTAATTTTCATTTTGTAAAATATTCAGCTGAAAAACTCGGTTGTGGTATTAATGCAAATTAAAATACTTTTTTCTTAATAATCTTTTAAAATTTCACAGATTTTCTTATCTTCCACTTGACACAGTCGCACAATTTTCGTTGCCAAGAATTTTGTAGGAACAAAAAACGTGAATTCATTTTCCAAACATGTTAAAAAGAATAAAATGTACCAAATGTATTCTAGTACTTCAGCAAAAGGCGTACATGGTCACCTACGTGAAAATTGATCCACATAAGAAGCTTTGGCGCCGCATTTTGTGAATTCTCAGCACAAAACCACAACGACCACGATTAATAGCATTTGGTTATCTAATCGCTGACCCTTTTTATTAAATTCAAATTAGCATTAAACTAAATATTTATGCAGACACCAAAACGTAGAAAACTACTGGCAAAACTCAATTCGTTGAAAAAATTTTGTATATATCTGTGCGAAAAAGCATACTCATAATCTCTTAAATAAACTGAAAAATGGCTTTCAGAAACCGTTAAGAAAATATGTAGGGATTTATAAGCTTGTTTCATTTTGACAGGACCTACTAAATTTTCCGGGGGCCGCCGTAGCCGAGTGATTTGACCACTCGATGTGTCCAAAAAAAATTATTTTCGATAGCGATCGCCCCTCGTGTCTATTTCTTCCATGAAAAAGCTTCTCATTAAAACCATTTGCCGTTCGCAGGCGTTGTAAAAGTGAAGTTTCCTCCGACTTATGTGACAACATCAAAGCGCACACCACAAATGAAAAAAGGTTCGGCCAAGATGAACGAAAGGTAATTCAAGTTCAATAGCAATGTTAATCCCATGAAGGTAAGATTTTTGGGTCAAAAGTCCAGATTTTAAGTATGAATACAGCTAGTCCTGCTTTTTCCGAAATATTTTTATCTTTTACAAATAAGAGGTTCCCGCGAGATCCTCAAAGTATGTGTTTGATTCCGGGATGACCTTTTCATTCCCAAATCCCGTAAAGTAGAACTCCACACGAAGTTTTGAACGCTCTATTCAGTTATAAGTTTTATGCGAGGGCAATTTGAAAAGTCAGTGACTTTTTTGAATAAAAGAAATATTTTTTGCAAAAAACGTTTTATTTCTCAAAATAGTCCAAAACGGAACCCAGCAAACCACTTCCTAACCGCTGAAATTTATGGTGCAGAATCCCCATAGTATTTATCAAACCTTTACTTGGTTTCGGTTATGGTTTTTTACGCGAAAAATAGAATTTAATCAGCACATGAAATTCCCTTTTCTCCCTATTTTCGTTGAAATCACAGGGTTTTCTGCTTTCAATGTCTGTCAAATACAAACTAAATGGCGCAGTAGCATATTAATCGATGCTAGCTGACGGCAGTATTGCATTTAAAGTTACTGCGCGGATTATTCAAAAAGTCACTGACTTTTCAAATTTCGCTCGTATCACGGCCTGAGCGCCAAAAGCCACACCACCTCAATTCAAGTTGTTAATAATAAAGAAAAAAATTAGAAAAGTTGCGCTGATTTATCAATCTACCCTCGTAAAACACTCAATAGCTATTCAATTATCTTTTCTCTTTTACTAAACCAATCATTTCATTCCAGCAAAGTTTGCTTGAATGTCAAATGAATGTCGAATAATATTTAAGGCATGTAATTTTTTTACATATACATATATACCCACATTAGGGCGGGTCAATTTGTATGGGAAATTTTTTCGACTATACGCTTATTGCACAAAAGGATTCTACGAGTAATTTTTAGCAAATATGCCGAAGAAACCATAGGTCTAAAATCAATTCGGAGTTTGCCGAATTTCGAAGTTTCTTAGCATTTTGCTGTAGTGTCGTAAAGAAGTGCTTAAATTTTGTACATAAACATGCTATAAGGGGCTTTATGATATGAGGAAACCATTTCTCATAAATTTCACATTTTATTCCAAGCAATTTCCAAAATCCAAATTGATTTTAAACCCATGGTAATAATAATAATAATAATAATAATAATAATAATAATAATAATTACAATAATAATAATAACAATATATTAATAGAAAGATACGGAGACATAACTCCGAAAAACAAAATTGGGGTAATGATCTCCAGTGCAGACAAGTGGGAAGCAGTTGCGAGATACATGAAATTCGTACTCCGCTGCAAACGAGAGGACGGATGTCTAATGAGTACACCCGAATGAAACGCCCCTACAAAAGAGCAGCCCCGAGGCTCTAGCAGCGCGCTCCTGCATCTGAAGACATGCAGAATTGCGGTGCCAGATGCGGGATTCTTGCGCGGGCGGTGGGAGTTTGGGTTTTATGGGGTAGCCCAACACGCTTCGGTGGGAGTCCCACACTCAGGGAAGGTAGTATACAGACTAGCGCCCTCGGCCAGTGCATAAGAATTTCCCTCTCCTCCAAAAAAATAAAATAAAATTAAAACAAGTAAAAAAGTCTAAGTTCGGGCGGAGCCGAACATTAAATACCCGGCGCAAGTATTAAATATATGTTTTTCACCTTTCCGAAAGCTACCGCTACATGGTAAACCGAGGT
>NW_016160307.1:22034-66804 GCF_001687245.7 Rhagoletis zephyria
CTGATCATTTATGTATACATTTGTCTATATCTATCTCGATTCGTTTTGCCTGTTACAAACAACCGTTATGTGAACAAAGTTATAATACCCTTGTGCACAAGTGCGCTCGGGTATAAAAATATAATAATAATAATAATAAAATGGCTCTTACACATATCGCACAGCGTCTTCAAAAGGCTCACAACTCAAAATAGTACATTCGTCAGAAAATGCGAAAAACTAGTTCGTAGCACATGCAAATCACATGGGCAAGGGCGACTTAATCTTAAGTTTTTTTAACGAATTATAACAAAAATTTGCTCCAGATTTTGCTGAAAGGTAAATAAAAGCTCTCTGTATATTTTTAGCGCATAATTTCAAAAATGCCACATTTTGAGTTGTGACTCTTTTGAAGACAGTTTTGGAGGTTTGCCATTACCTGTCGAGAAAAAATCTTTTTTCTATATTTTTTTTTNCTGTATATTTTTAGCGCATAATTTCAAAAATGCCACATTTTGAGTTGTGACTCTTTTGAAGACAGTTTTGGAGGTTTGCCATTACCTGTCGAGAAAAAATCTTTTTTCTATATTTTTTTTTGCCTTTTTGCTTTGACCAGGGCTTGAACCGAGGCCCTGCGGAGTGGAAGCGCGCACATAGTCAAAAAAAAATTTACCCGCCCTAACACACATACAAACATATTTGCATAGACTTACCTATACCAAAAGCAGGATTTAGTAAATTGGCATTCAATGCTTTTCAGAAATTTTAGTTAATACATACAGTATGTACTATGTATGTATGTCTGTACGTACGGCTTTGTTGCGTGTCATATCTTGTTTATACCCAAGAATCTACATTACCCTACTGAGTTGCAAGTACCAGTAACCAATTTAAATGTTGTTTTTGTGATATCTTAATATAGTTTTCCAAGCAAGAGTAGTAAAGGAATAGTAAACCCATTTTAAGCTCTTGATTGATACTTGAAATTGATTTTTTCACAAAATTTGCAAAGGAGAATACAATTGGCCAACGATTTCAACTACATACATACATACGCCTTTATGGCTGACAATTTACATGTATGCAGAATTTTTACATTTACTTGCAAATATCAATGCCATAGGTATTTCAAGCGCACTCAATTTGCCTGCATGACCTTCACATCGACGTTTAACAACGCTGGATATACTAATATAAGAGAAACATTTTTTTACTTGTTTAACTTCCACTATGACATAGGCAATATTTGTAGTGTCTGTAACAACATGGAATGTGATCCACAGTTCAAACGTACTATATAACGACGGTCCTCTGCAATAATCACACAACTCAAAATATCGTGTTTTTTAGTTATATAGTCGATTTTTGTTTAACTACTTAATAATATTTATTTATTTTGCCTTCTTTCGATGTAATCCTTTCTAAATTTTTATAAAGCGGTCATTATTTGAAAGCTTAGACATTTTCCTTACAGGATGACTGCAAATAATCCACAATAATTACGTTTCAAGACGTATTATTTTTGAACGCTAAAACTTTAATTGATTGTACTGAAAACCATGATAATTTGAGCTGTGTCGTTATACATATGTACATATATATAGAGTAAACGAAGTCAAGTCTAACCGCCTAATAACTTTATAGATGTGTCCGATTTTGTAGAGCGTTTTACTCGTGAGCTAGATATGTACATGTGCTCAAAACTTAACGTAAAGTTATTGAAATTAAGGTTTCATTGAATTAAAAAGTATGTGATTTCCGATATTATTTTTCTTGTAATTCAAAATAAAGGAACAACTAAAAAGACTTTAACAATACAAAGCTTCTCTAGGTTAGTAAAAGAAGTTAAAGCGACCTCCGCACCACTTAATGGCTAAATTTTTTATGGAGTTACTTCTTTCTACAAAAGTAATTTGCATTTCAAATATAGAGCAAATCGGACCATAAATACAAATTTTCCAAATACCTTAACTCCTGCGCCACCTATCGGGCAAAATTTTTTGTGGAGTTATTCACCTTTTATGCAAGTAATACACGATTTAAGTATGAACCAAATCGGACCACAAACACGGGTTTTTCAAATATCTCGACACCTGCGCCATGGTGGCGCGCCATCTAGCAAATTGATCTTTCATATCGCATTATCATGGGGTTCTGAACTAATTTTGATTAAAAATTTTTTGGTTAAAAATTTATTGCAAGACTTGATTACACACAGATGAAACTAAATAAAGGCTTGTAAAAAAACAACTAATTTTAAAGAAAAGAAAACCGACGCAATGATCACATCGTCGTTTAAAGTAGAAAAACCGCGTATCAAGATCATGCAAAACCGCGTATATGAAGTTGCACAAATTATTTTCTGGAGTGTAAAAACACTCATATTTCAAAATGGTTCTCCTTTTTATACATAAAGCAATCGCATTTCTGGCTAGTATATGTCAGGACGAATGAATAAGGATTGAGCCAAGAGCTCGTGTGAGCAGATCCAATTTTTGGCAGCAAATGTCAGTTACGCGGTTTTGCAGAATGACGATACGCAGTTTTGTGCTTCAAACAACGATATAAAACTTAGAAGTAAGTAAACCAAATTAGTTTGCGACAACCCATGAAAAAATAATTATCGCAAACAGTTCAGGGTCCAAAGTTATCCGGTAGCATTCATAAAAAAAAAGTTGCATGTGGATTATAGGTTTACGCCGACAGGCTTTGTGGCAGAGGCGTGGTCAACTTCTAAAAGCATTGGCGGCGACGGCGAGGCCGGCGCATACACGAAGTTGAAGGTGAAAAGTAAGTGTAATTTAGCGTATTTAATTTTAACCGATTCATGGACTTCATTTATACGAACACGCGACGCTACCCCGAGGGTTCTGCGCAGTCGGCTTCGATCAGGTCTGCCTATAAGGTAGATTCCAAAAAGCCATAAGGCTACTAATCTTATAATGTCATCTCGTCAGCGTTAGGCATTCGCCATGCCAATTCAGATTATAAATATATTTAATTCATTCTTGAATTAGTTTTTAATTTAAATATTGTTACTTCCTACTTACATTCGAATTTTTTTTTTGCCTGGCTCTGATGGATGGGCGAGCAAAAGATGGTCTGAGGTATATACTCCATATATATAATGATCGAGATATGCAACAACAACGATATGATCCTGATAGAGATCTGGTTCAATTTATGATCCGCTGTGTTTGCTTCACGGTTTGGTATTACTGACAAATGAATATATACACAAACAGATATTCTGACATTTGTTTCTCTAAACTCGATTCAAATATATGTCTTTTATGTCAAATATTTATTTAAGTGAATATTATTTCGTTTAAATGTACTTTTCCGCATTTAGTGAGTTAATTTTTATAATTTCGCCTTCCGCGTGCTAGTAGAATAAAATTAGTGCTTCTAACCCCAATAAGAATGATCCAGATCGTGTCCGTGAGAAATGATCGTGATACTGAGTCAAGTTATTGGAGAAATTTATGTCGCTATCAATAACTTTTTGTAATAATATTACCTACCGTTATGTAAAATTACAGAGTTTTGCGATTTTTCGCGAGTTATAGATTGAAAACTATGGTGGTCTACTTTTTCCAACAGTTTAACCCACCAGAACGGGCCTTTTAGACCCACTTTTTAAAAAATGGCCTATAGGTGGTTAACATTTCCACTAAAAGTGCCAAATTTTACTAAGGATAACCAAATGTAATGAAAAACAAGTAACTTACTTTATGAAAAATTAAAAGCGTAGTTATCTTCGATGACGTATTATTAAATTAAAAATACTAGTGAAAAATATTTCGTTCAGTTTGCCGTTATTTTTTTCGAAAAATACAACGCCTACTGCTTGCGTAACCATATGGTCACGCTGGGGTTATTCGAGTTAGGAAAAACAAAACCGACTTCAATTCTCATTTAAAAATTGAAAGTACCGTTAGTTTCTTCATAATCCAATGATTGGATCTAAAATAAATTAGTATGGGACCTCCTCTGAGGTTATGCGGTAACATACATAAAAAAAAATATTCCGACGAACTGATAACCTCCTCCTTTTTTAGAAGTCGGTTAATAATATTAGTTTTTACCAAACAGGGGAAACTTTAATCCTGTGTGGAAAATAATGCAATGCGGTGGAGCAAAATATTCCTGGGTTTTGACCACCACTTATGAATGCTGACGTAATTTTCATTCAGCCACCTAGTACGTACGTGGAGCCCCAGAATAAAATAACTTACGATTGTAAAAATTAGCAAACAAAGGATTTGGTTTTTATAAAAATTCTGTTTAAAAAATATTAAACTCTTTATTATTGAAAAAATCAACTTGTTTTTTTTTCATCTCCAAGAATTGAAGCTCTGAACACATCGGAAACGACATCACCACACGGTTTTATGTACATAATCGAAACGCTTTGTCGACGGCGACATGAATTTTTTGAACGCGGCAGTGACATCATAAAATGAATATTAAAAAAGAGGAAGAATCTTATATGTCGCTATAAATATAGAAACAGATCTAGTCTTGCCATAGCTACATTTTTGGCTAGTCGCGGTGTTGCCGTCTCGTCGCCAAAATAATTATATATAGATATATAGATATAGATAAATAGATATAAGAGTACGTGTTAAAATAATTTGACAGCTGTGTTCCGTAGACAGTTTCAAAAAAATGTGGTCTTGAATCAAACATTGTGCAAACAAAAAAATTCTGCACGGTGTCACCTAAATTGCAAACTTTTTAATTAGAGTCTCCAAACAAAACGTTTAATTTTTAGTATAATAAAATGCAAATTTGAAGTTGATAAAAGTTGCGTTGAGTTATGGCAAATTTTTTTTCCCTTGGCAGTGTGCAGCATTTCCTTCCATATTAAGATATTTTTCGAACACAATTTGAGAAAATTCTGCAACCTTGCGGAATGCTGCCAGGCATTCTTTTTAACACACCACGATGTAGCTAATTAAGGTGGGGCGTTCCACAAACCGCTACTTGGATTTTTCGATTTTGACAATTCCCATGTAAAAGTAAACAACGCATCAGAAAGTTTAGATGCACTGAAATTTGGTAATACTTTTACAAAAACCACTGATTTTTTAACATTTTCTTTATTAATTCTATTTATCTATCTATATTTTGCAATTTAACACACTTTTCCTGTAAAAAAATTGAATATTGAGAAAATTTACTATTTGACGGCTTCTTTTATCCTCCCATTCGGCTTTGTTTACTTTCACTTGAGAAATTTCATCGCCGCTACTACTCAAAAACGCGAACTACTCAAAACCGCGAATATGTGGTAGATTTCAGACCTTGTGTGGTAGATACTCAAAAAAGTGGTAAATCTACCACAATGTGATAGAAGACCGATCACTGTCCCTAGCTCGTCGTTTCCAATGAGTTTCAAGCTTGAGAAGTTAGATGCAATAAAGGGCGCTTGTGTTAAAACTGATTTCTGAGATATTCGCGTTAAAAAAATAAAAAATAATAAAAAAATAAAAAAAATGGTGGTATTGTTGTTGTTTTGAAAAAAATTGACTACTGCGCAAAAAACAATCGTGAGATCACCAGTGTTCGACTTTAATTTAACTGTAATAAACGCTTTCGATCGAAAAACTAGTTTCCTATGTCTTTTTCCGAGTTACGCTTTTTTTGGAAAAATAAAGGAGTTCATATTCCTATCCAGTGGGTCAAATTAAGTAAACAAATACTCTTTTAAAAGTGTAATTTTCATTTCGTAAAATAGCCTTATTTATAGGAGTAGTAGTTCCTTCAAATGATGTATTTCAAAGTGCATACACGATGGAAATTTTTGTACGCAATTCCTTAGGCGCCGAAGAATAAGGATGTGGATCCTACTCAATAGCAATATTGATAGTAATATTAATCTTAATTTTAGTCTTATTCTTAATCTTAATTTTAATCTGAATATTAATCTTAATCTTATTTTTAATCTTAGTCTTAACTTTGACCCTAACTTTGGTCCCAGTCTTAATTCTTAGTATTAATCAATCTCAATCTTGGCCTCAATCTGAATATTAGTCTTAAAGTTAATCTGAATGTTAATCTCTATTTTAGTCTTAATCTTTATCTCAATTCCAATCCCAATTTCAATCTTAGCCTACTGCTTTTTCGTTACATCGATGTTTGCTTTTACTATCAACCGAATGCAAAGAAGTTTGTTAAAAAAAAAATTCCTCCGACAAACTGATAACGTCCTCTTGCTTTCGAATTCGGTTAATAACGAGCGGAATTTTTTCGGCAATATTTTTTCTACGTATTTATTTTTTTTTTTTTGAAAACAACTTTCACCGGCATCTGGCATCTTATCTATGTGTACATATGTATGCACGTAGTTATTATTGGTTATTCTAACGGGTGATTTTTTTGAGGTTAGGATTTTCATGCATTAGTATTTGACAGATCACGTGGGATTTCAGACATGGTGTCAAAGAGAAAGATGCTCAGTATGCTTTGACATTTCATCATGAATAGACTTACTAACGAGCAACGCTTGCAAATCATTGAATTTTATTACCAAAATCAGTGTTCGGTTCGCTTTACGTCCGATTTATGGTCTACATAATCGACCAAGTGAGCAAACAATTAATGCGATTGTGACCAAGTTTCGCACTCAGTTTACTTTATTGGACATTAAACCAACCACACGAATGCGTACAGTGCGTACAGAAGAGAATATTGCGTCTGTTTCTGAGAGTGTTGCTGAAGACCGTGAAATGTCGATTCGTCGCCGTTCGCAGCAATTGGGTTTGCGAAACACATTTCGAACCGAACACTGATTTTGGTAATAAAATTCAATGATTTGCAAGCGTTGCTCGTTAGTAAGTCTATTCATGATGAAATGTCAAAGCATACTGAGCATCTTTCTCTTTGACACCATGTCTGAAATCCCACGTGATCTGTCAAATACTAATGCATGAAAATCCTAACCTCAAAAAAATCACCCGTTATTTGGGAATGCAAATTATTTAAATGATTAGATTAACTTATGAATGTATGTACTTTGTATACTTTTCTACCCATGAACAAAAGATAATAGACCTCATACACCAAAGTAATCAGCGTGTTAGTGCAGCGACACATACATACTACGTTGCACAATTTTTACAAAGAGGATTAAGAATAACAAAAAGACAAGTTGGGGGTGCTTATTGTCACTCATACGAACCGGTTGATATGTATGTTGATCAAAAACTTAAATATGTACAAATAAGTATGTACATGTGTATATGTATGCCCATGTTTTCACCGGAGCTACACAAAAATTCAATCAGGCACTACAATACCTTTGTATTTTGGTTGGAAGTTTTCTTTATTCTACTTTTTTATTGGAGCTGTAACCGCATAAGCTATTTTGCGCAAGTTTTGGCGCCAACTGCGAAATTCCAAGTGAAGTTAAGCCCTTCTCTACTTGATCTCTCGAATACAGAGAAGGCCATCATCTGCTACAATGTCATTGTAGTTTGTTTAATATACGCTGCAGCAATTCAGACTCACCCTAGGCTAGCCCTCAGATAGTCCCTATTGTTACCAGCACTAGTCCCTCATAATTACCCTGCCAATGGTTTCAACTGCTATTTTTAGCATTGGCGTGTCATTGGAAAAGGACGGGTCCAATCAACACTGACCGTAAGATAGTCCTGGACTAGTCCAATTTTGGAGATTTTTTTCGTTGGAGTGAGATTGTGTTCTGCACTTCGCAGATGCTTTTTCATAATTCCGAAACACAAAAAAAAAAATTTATCATTTTATAACCATGTTGCTTCTGACGGCTTTTGAACCCGGACCCTCCTGAAAGCTAGCAAAGAGTGGCAAGCATTTCTGCGCACTGAGCTACAGCCACGCATGTAAATTTGTGTTCAAATGTTCACTTTGGATCAAGGCCAGACCAAGCGATTGGGACATTACAGGGTGGTGTTCTTTAATTATTTTTTATTGAATTGCAAGACAACACCACCCTGTCTCTGCCAAACTGTACTTTTTGTCTATCTCTATGCCGGTTCCTTGGGGACTGGTCGAAGGCTGACATTTCCGATGCATACAAATGTCCAATTCTGACCAGTCAAATTTTAACCAGTGAAGTACTAGTCCTATATGGAAAATTGGCCGCCTTATTGCTGCAAGGTATCTAACTACATGTACTTGTACATAAGGATTTTTGAATGAATAAAGAAAACCGCGGAAAATGTTATAGTAAAAAGGAAAATCATAAATACTGCCTTTACATGATAAGCAGGGGTATTTTCTCAATTTCAAAGGTCTTCGATAATATCCTGAGTTAGACTTAATGAGATAATTGAACCAAGTTTGATAGAAATCGATAAAGCGGTTACCGACATACACATTTGTAGCCATAAATACCCAATTCCTAAATAACAGTCTTATTTATTGTTAAAAGATTGCTGTAACTATTAACTTGGAGTAAATTAGCGTCCTCAGTTATGGAAATATTGGGGTTTTCGTATTTCTAAAATTTACCGATATTCGGGAAGCGGGTGTAATTTAAGTCCGATTGGAATAATTTTCAACAAATTGCTTTTCCGTAAAAAGGTTATTAGGTTCACCGAGCTTCATATAAAATGATAAATCGGTTACCGAGATACACATTTGTGGTCACAAGGGGGCGGCGCCACGCCCATTAACCAAAAATTTATAATAATCTAATTTTGAGCTAAGTTTTTATTACAACCTTCGATTTAAGGTGAATTAACTGCAGTACTTACTGATCTATCGCAGTTTTCGTGTTTCTGCAAATTACCGTTGTTATTGGCCGATTTCAAAAATTTTCAGCAGATTTCTTAGCTAGACCCTAAGCGAGGCTAGTTTAAGCATTGGTGAAGCGGCTACTGAGATAGAGCATTTCATCGTACGTGGGCGGGGTCATGCCCATTTTTAAAAAATTCCATAATAATATTATTTTCTACCAAAATTCTACATCACATACTAATTTTCAACAATTTGCATCTAATATTTAGTGAAATGTCGTAGTTCTTGCATTTTACGAAAATACCGTTATATGGGAAGTGGGCATGGTTACAGTCCCATTTCGCCCATTTTCAATGCCAACCTTCGTTGAATAAAGGGCCACCTATACTCCAAATTTCGGTGAGATACCTCAATTTTTTCTCGAATTATCGTGTACACGGACGGACGGACGGACACACAACCACGTGTTAATCGATTTCTCTCTTCATTCTGAGCATTTTGGTATATACATATGTATATGTATGTCTATATCTATCTCGACTTGTTTAGGCTGTTATATACCACCATTACGTAAACAAGGTTCTAATACCCTTGTGCACAAATGCGCTCGGGTATAAATATGAACTTCCATACGAGTATTATTGAGAACCTAATGCTCCGAGGCGTATGAGTAATCTGCAGTTGGCATGAATAACATAGTTATTTATTTATTAAAAAGCAATAAAAACGCAAGAGGCGTTATTCCTCGACACATCATTAATTAACTTTTAATTATCACAACACAGTTGAAAAATCTGTTATTAACTCGAGCAGTTAATTTTATTTGGTAGGGGGACGACAATATTCGTTCACAAAATGTAAAAATATTTAGCAATTTTTTGGAGGGAAATACATACGTAGAGGAGAGATGAGCAATAACACCCTGCAACAGTAAATTTTGCACACACAAAAACCAATATACTAGGGGCCAAATATATGTAGAAAAATTGCAATTTTAGTTTTTCTCGCTGACGTCAACATTTTTTTTTAAGGACTTTGAAATGTCATAGATATGTATTATATATTAAAAATTTTATTTAAAAATTCTGTGCAAGTAGAATAACAACATGGGTATCAGATGAAGAGCAATACGTTGAAAATTTGGCATATCGCTAGATTAGAGTGAAAAGTTGCTAAGTCCACTTTTTATGAAAACTCGTATTTTGATACAGGAGGCTAGAGAAAGTAAAAATACATCGAAAATTTTCTAAGTCCAAAAAAAAGCTCAGAAAGTTCGATAAGGCCAAAATAGTATGAAAAATTTTAATAAAGTTCGAATCCCTCTGATTCGTATGGGGGTTTGCTTTGCTATAAACAGGCTAAATGTTATATTCAAAGTTTTGCGAACTACTTGTAGAAAATGGCTATAATATTTTTTTTTCTATCCTGTAAAATTTTTAAATCGGGACTTTCCAACTTTTTACTCTAAGCTAGCGATATTCATTTTTACGTGCATGCCAAATGAACCTTTTTCTCAAAGTTAACACTGCTGGCAAATGTAAATAAGGATTAAAATTTAAAAACTAATTAATACAACTAAAGTAAAATCTGTGGAAAATTTACAATAAAATACTTTTTTCGCAAAATCTATAAAGCACCCTTTTATTCCTCAAAAAACCTGGAAAACGCTGTAAAATCGGCTTTAAAGTTTTGAATTTAGTAAATATACTTCATAGTAAAAACAAATAGATTTTTTTTTTCTAAAACAGCTATCCAATTTTTTAACAAAACAAAGGAGAATGGCCTGATCTGGAAAAACGGTATACAGATCCATAATCTACGAGCCAATATTAAGTTTGCGTGGTTCCGCGTTCCTTTGTGTCATTTCAAATCTTAAGATTTTCCCAACAGTGTATTTGCTTTCCTTTCGATAATGATTGGGGTAAGAGGGTGGTCTTCGAACCGATAACATTGCCTTTCTACAGCGAAACTGAGCCTTCGTTATCCATTGTATTTTAACTAGGTTGTAAATTCCAGTCCATTCTTTAAGATAGTTTTTATGAAAGCGAATTCATCTTTTCTTGAGAGAATTTATTTCCCCACTTTTGTTTCTCATTTTCTACATTTCCATTTAATTTCCAAAGTAAACTGATTTATAAATATACACGTCAAATTGGCTTTTATAAACTTTAAATAAGCTTTTTGCGATGGGCGTTTACTTTACGCTTGTAGAAATAGACTTATTTTAAGAGATTTCGAAAACTCCTATATAAATGCATCATAGATCAGATTTAAACTATTCAAAGCAGTGTCCATTCAATTTACAAACAGGAACAAGTCATAAAAGTCAAAAAGATCAAATAAATCTGATTTTTTTTTTGCATTTAGCATTTGGCTTTAAAATATTTGGAAATCCGAGTATTATCGCTATTTTTTGCAAATATGAGTACTGGCATAGATTCTTCTTTAGCGTATTCTAAATGAATACTAGTATCAATACTTTTTTAAAAAGTTCTATCTCTCCCTAAATGCATTAATTTATTTGTTAACTGAATTAAAGCGACTTATCCACGTATATATAAGTGCAACTGTGTTTACATATGTATGTAGTTCAAATAATTTCCGCATCTGCAATTTGCCACATGCACGCCACAACATTTCAATAAAACTTTAAAGGCTGCGTGCGAAAAAAAACCAAGCAGCGGCAAGTGCGTTAAGTTCGGTAGAGCATTTTCACCTTTTTTTTTTGCTAGTGTGGTTGTGCTTATCGGCAGCATGAATTGCGCGCAATTATGAAGTGAGGCGTGTGAACACGAAGGCTGCAATGAACACACGCGTGTTGAAAAAGACGCACGCACCTGGAGCTGTATTTGCTTTTTATTAACACTGCATATCTTGCAATGTGAATTTGTGTTTTTTTTTTACCTTTTTGACCTAGCGATGTGGTAATCGATTTTAAGTTTTAAACTTTTACCCTTAAGTTGGTTTTTGCAATTAAAAAAACGTAGCTATCCGAATTTTGTCTTGCTAAAATTTCAACTCTGTTTGTTGATTGCTCGTGGCTAAAGGACCAACTGTTTCAGCACTACGGTTACGGCTGCTTTTAATGCAGAGGAACTGCGTTGATTGTATGTTGTGTTGGGCGATTTACAGACGATTGGCGTTGGTAGTGGAAATGGTGACGGTGACGACGGTGGCATGAATTTGTATGCTGATTTCATAAAAATATCTTCAGCGTGAAATATTTTTTTAATTTTCCCTAGCGTTGGCAGTGCAATTGCCAAAACCCAAAACTAATTTAGTGCATGTGAATATGTGTATTTTTGTGTTTGTGTGTATGTATGTATCTACACTCATTTATTTGTATGTCTGCTGTCTGCGCTGTGGTTCTTCTATTTTACAACGCTTTTTTCCTTTTGCTTTTTATTGCAAACCTCTGTTGGTATGCACGAATACACTAATGCTTGACTTGAAATGCTGTTTTTGTTGCTTAAATTTTTTGGCACTTTCTTTTTTTGCTTTAATTTTTTTTTGTAGTTCATCAGCTTTTGCCAAAATGCAAAGTTGTTGCCAAAAATTGCAGCTTTCTGCAGAATTTCGTTGTGGTTATCCTTCAACGCCCGCTTGCCGCAACCACTTATTTCTTAGGACATACTACATAAAAGTATGTATATATGTATGTATGTACATATATTTGGCTTCATGTGACAAAATATTTGCTTTTGCTTGGTTCCTGTGGTGCATAAAATTTATTTATTGCCGCAAAATAGGCGTCTCAATTCAATAGGTTCGGATCGAGCAGATACCCCGCAGTGAAAAGGACTAACCCTGGATGAACTTTTTTAAAATGACGATGTTCTATTAAGGGTCGGTCAATTGTCAGCTTATGCATTAGCATCCATATTTCATATACAGTGGATTTTTTTTGTAAACATTGGTAATATTTTTCGAGTCAACTATTTTGTTATTTTTCTATAAAAATATTGTCAAAGCTTTAACCACAACCATATATATAACAGTTTTAAACTTTATAAAAAATTTTAAAAAAAATCAAAAAAAATGTTTCATCAAAATTTTAATTTTTTTATGTGAATCTTTAGAACATTTTTGAGTATGCAGTTTTATAGCCCGTACAATTTTAGTCTAATGAAGTGCAAGTTTCAAATGCCCAAAAAAATCTCGTTGATTTGAGAATTTTTTTGTGACGGATCTTTTCACTTTTTTCATATAAGCAAAATGCGATTTTTTAGCCGGTTGCAACTTGCACTTCATTAAAGATTCACACTAAAATATTGAAATTTTGATGAGAATTTGTTGAATTTTCTTAAACTTTGTTATAAAGTTATAAAGTTTGAAACTGTCATTAATATGGTTTGGATTACAGCTTATTTTTATGGAAAAATAACAACAAAAAAATAAATAACTCGGACAACATTCCGGATATTTAAGAAAATAATCAACACGTGGTCATTTTTTTTTTTGAGTCATTGTATACCTATCATAAATATTTGTTTAAAGTAGCAGAGCACCGGACACGAACATCATTCTAGCGGAACATTGAATGTACATATATAATGGGTCATGTGCATAAAAGCTAAGCAATTGCTTTTGCTTAAAATTCCATACCTTTCACTTAAATTAATTTGAACAAATGTAGTAAAAGGTCTGAAATTTTAGGAAACAGCATTTGCTTAGGTTTTATGCATACGGCCAAATATATCATACAGGCGTACGAGTATGTATATCATGCTATTTAAGATGCAATTTCATTATTTAAAGAAATTGATATTTTTTTCGTTTATTACTTAATTCAATTGGCTTTGTTTCGGCGCCGACCTTTGTATAGCACTAATAATTTCTGTACTAGTTTGGATTAAAATCTAGTCAATTCCAACTGCAATTATTTGCAAAATTTTTTCAAATACTAAAACATTTTCAACATTTGGTTTGAATGGGAGGTGTGCGTTCAAATAAACCGAACACGCCAATTTGTTGGGTGTTTCCTAAAAATATTATTATAATGATATGGACAAAATTTATATGTTAAATATTCATTGGTGCACATTTTATGGTATTTTTGAGGTTAGGTTTGAGTGGGAGGTATGTATGAATTAAAATAAAATGATCACGCCCATTTTTCGTATTTTTCTTAATTTATGTCCATCAAAGTTACAAATGAAAAATTTAAACACTATGCCTGCTCCTTCTAATTCGTTTCCAAAAAATGTATGGGGATTTCCTACTGTGCGACACCCAAGCCATAATTTGCGAGGAGCCGAATAGTTGTGTTTTCGTTCGAAAACTGTCCCGCTAGTCGGTCTTTGTATCGGCTGATGCCAATTCACGAAACAGTCAGCCTTCGCATTAGGTGTGCCAGTTAGTCTACTAGAATGACTAGCTTCTTATTTTCTACGGGGTAGATTCATATGTACATACATACGTACTAAATATGTAGCATTAATGCAATATGTATCGATGTGTGTGTCTGCACGCTTGTAACAGCAGCCACAAACGCCGCAACTGCACTGACATCCGGTATCTGTGTACGTAAAACGGAAATGGTTGAAAAGTTGTTATTGTTTTTGTATACTGTAAGGAAATTTGCCGCGTAGCTTCTCCGGTTTAACTCAGCAATGCGGCACCAGCGTCACTGATGTCGGTCAGTTTGTTTTTTTTTTTTTTGTTTTAGCAAATAGCTTTTGTCTGCCAAACTATGATGACAACGAACTTTTGGCAATGACCTGCCAGCTACATTGTGTTGGGTTTTTATTGCTTCTTATTACTCAATAAACTGTTTTAAACTTTAAGTAAAATTTGTATTTTCTTAAGTGAACTGTTAAGTGCGCTTAAAAACTTAAATTTAGCTAAATACCAGGAAGAGTAAGACTTGTAAAAATACCACTTTCATATTAATAAAAGGTTAAATTGCTCTCACCCGCTTCGCTGGACTTATTAAATATCTGCGTGCTACATTAGGTGTAATTTATTTTAATAAAACTGAACATTCATAAACTCAACCAGATATAGGATATTTTCAATATTTTCTAACCCCCTTCAAAATATTTTCAAACTAAAATTTTATAAAACCTCTTTGTTGTGTTACACTTTCAATTAACCTATTCCCTCAATTAAATAAAAGTTTCTGAACAATCTTTCGTTTGACGACCAAATTTAAATTATAATTTTCAAACAGGTGGCAGCATTTTCAAAATATTTTCACACAACAATGCAACTCGCGCAAAATCTACTGTTTATCAAGGTATAACTTCTTGAGCGGTTGGACCCAAAGCTCGGGGTTTTCAGACGTTTATTTTTAGATCCTGAGGAATAAAAAGAAAGTTATTAAACAAATGTGCCATTTACCAAATGCTAGAAGAAAGGCAGCTCACAACTGTAACCAAATTTTGCGTATTTTATAAACAAAAAAAATCATGAATTTTCTTGTGGTAGTCGTTGGCGGTACTTATTTTAAATTTATGGATATAAAATATACTTCTCTACTTCTTCAGAAGAAAAATCCTAGGTCAAAAGACAATGTGTTACTTATGATTGCTGAAAAATCTTCTTGAGAAAACGCGTGATCAGTACGTAATCTTTTACTTAATATTGGTTTTTCGTTGAGCACAACCAATCAAAAGCATAGAAATTCATAAGCCCTGTTGTAATATTTTGTATTTGCGTATTTGGGTCTGTGTAAAAAATGCTCACCTCTAAAAATCATTTTAATGGTAAGTACTGGATAATCCTTATTGATATAAATGCGAATGGTTTGTTTGTTACGCTTTCAGGTTTTAACTACTCAACTGATCTTAATGAAATTGCGCACACTATCTAGTGTAATCAATTTAAAAGATAGGATAGCTTTTATCTCGATTAAAAAGGGGGCGTGATACCTCCCATAAAAACGGAATTCTTCATACAGCGTATCTCTGGAAACATTTCCGGTAGAGTACCGGAACTTGGTATGGAGAAATATGAAATGCTATGCTCATGGAAAAAATTTGGGTTCTTGGAAAAGGGCCCGGAGCACCTGCCAGACGGATCTTTTATACCACCACCTGTTAAAAAATTCACTTCAATTCCAGGTATTTTATAAGTTAAATGAATTATTACAAAATGGATGTCGATCGAGTCGCTATATCCAAGAAATGCTGACTCCCAAGAAAAAAAATGTCATAACGGCTTTTAGAGATAATTGCATGATCAACACTTTTGTCTAACCTATTTTTATGATAAACCTTACAGCTTAGCGGAAAAATGGTAAAAATTATTTTATTTGACCTTTGACCTTGAATATTTTTTTTTTACAGATCTGAAATCGATAAGGACTTTTCACACATCACTTATAATGACGTTCGTAATATTCGTACCAATTTTCAGCTTTATGCGAATTACTTGCAACCTTGAAAATCTAATTTGACCGGGATAGTAGGATACAGATTTAAAGATATGGTTTAAATAGAGTATCAATTAAAAAAAATGTTAAACGAGTTATAATGTAGTTCAATTAGATTGACAAGTGATAATTTATAGAAAAAAATTGTGCTACTACATTGAAAAAAAAAACTTTTTTATTGAAAAATCCCCATCTCAAAATATTTTCCCATATATTTACCTCAAATACTTCCTGAGATATGCAGTATGAATAATTCTGTTTGCATGGAAAGGAGCCACGCCCCCCTTGTCTAATCGAAATAAGGGCTATTCTATGTTCTAAGAAGGGATAAGGGACACCAGTGTGCAAAATTTCATGATGATCCGTTGATTAGTTAAAGCGTAACAAACAAATATACTCACTTTCGCATTTAAAATATTAGTATTACACCGTGCGACAGTAAGTTTTACGAACACAAAAAATTAATATATTCGCGAAACTATGATTAAATAATAGTAAAACTACGTACTTAGTTTTTCTTGATTCTTGACAAATAATCCCGGTATTTTTGGGATTTGTAATTTACACTGATGGCAATAATAGAAACTCCCTTTCTTGACCAGCATTGGCTATATTTTTTTTTTTATTTAATAGCTAATACTTTTTTATAAACGTCTAGCTCATTATACATATAACACCGTGCAATAGTAAGTTTTACACAAAAAAAACCATTATATTCACGAAACCATGGGCCAAATATAGTAAAATTACGTTTTTGGTTTTTCACTCTGACGTCAGTAATACAAAAATGATTAAAAATTCAGTGAAATGTGCTTAGAGAAGAAAGAAGAAGGGTATCAAATTAAATAGGAATTTCTGTAGAATCTAAACAGATTCAATTTGTTGGTGCATAAGGCCTGGTAAGTATTGAAAATGCCCTTATAAAATTTTGTCCTATAAATTTCGCAAAATTTCTCTTTGAAAAAAATGATATGTTAAGGACTTATATAAACTCGATAACATCCTCGAATTTCGTCCTTCTACCTTTATCAGCTTAAAAAATTGCCTATTCGTCCTTATGAATCCAAAAAATTTTATTTTTCTTTAATTCTAAAGAAATTTCATTTTTTATTTGTAACCCATATTTTTATTCTACATTGCATTGAATTTTTTAAATAATTTTTGGAATTAAAAATATCTTTGAAATTACAACGTCCTTAAAAAAATACCACTTTAAATAAAAAAAAATAGGTTTCAAACCCATTTATTTATTATTTATTATTTATTTTATGGTAGGAGAGGTTTTGAAACAATATAGAAGCAGTTTTTTCGTTTTAAGTTGTTGAACATTAATGAATATCTAAATCCTGGGTTTAATCCCGGGATCGCAAAAGGCGAAAAAATGAAGATCCCTAAAAAGGACGAATGTTTATGGGAGATGTCCTTTACAAATTTAGTCCTTAAATATCCTTGAAAATTTGCATTATTTATTTTTGAAAAAATTATTGCTTTAGGACTAATATATTTACATCTCATCATCGAATTACGTTCTGCAATCTTTATTTACTTAAAAAGGTTAAATTTATTAAAAGCGCATTTTCAATAACTATTCGTGCTTGCAAACCAAAAAACCTTATTGTTTTTTAATTTTACGGAAGTTTCTGTCTCATCGCAAAATTTCTCATTTGGTACCCATACTGTTTTTCTACATTGCAATGGATTTTTTAAACAATTTTTTTAATTAATCGCGTCATTAAAATTTCAAAGTCCTTTGAATAAAATCCTGACGTCAGAGTGAAAAACTAAAAACGGAGTTTTACTATATTTGGCCCACAGTTTCGCGAGTATATCGATTCTTTCGTGTGTTTTGAAACTTTTTTGCTTTTGTCGCACGGTGTTATCACTGTAAAATTTCCGAAAAAAACTGAACCAAGTTATTTGCACAAACCACTTTAAAGGCTACGCAATAAGAGATTTCGGCAAAGCACGAACAAATAAAGAGGGACGGGGCAAGCTCCAGGCTATACTGAAAATGTTTCTAAATTGTCAGACAACCCTGTCACTTTTCTCGCTGATACTAATAGTAGGGTAGACCGAAAGGGTATTTGAGGATTTACTCATTCACACATGACCTTTTTTCTTTCTATCATATAATCTGCAAAATTCAATAGGTCCCAACGACGCACAGTGTGCTTTTTGAAGACGCCATGCGAATTAATCGTAGCGCTTTCGACAGAAGCAATATTTAGATATGAAACAAACTGGTTTTGAAAGCTAATGTTATTACCCTTCACGGAAAAATACTGCTATTGACCAATAATTACTCCTTGACCTTGCAAAAATTTGTCAGAAATATGGTTATTCGAAAAAACATGGAAAATCCACCGGATTTGTTCCAAAAAAATTTTTGTATGTTTTATTATAATTATATAATATGGATTTTGAGACGGGAAATATAATATAATGGAATACCTCATTTACATATGTATATGCAAGTACATTAGGGCGGGTCAATTTGTATGGGAGATTTTTTCGACTATGCGCGTATAGCACATAAGTATTCTATATGTAATTTTAAGCAAATTTGCGGAAGGGTCTAAAATCAGTTTGTAGTTTGCCTAATTGTAAAAATAGGTTTCTTAGCCGTAAAGAAGTACTTAATTTTTGTATAAAACATGCTATTTATATGGGGTTTTTTGGTATGACGAATCCATTTTTCCACTTTTTTTCTCAAAACTTCCACCAGATGGTGCAACAGGTAAAACTTTCGGATTTTCTTCGAAACCTATTTTCGCAATTTTTCCAAACTCCAAATTGATTTTAGGACCATTGTCGAAAAAATTTAACCGCCCTATTGTATATACAAATATGTATATAACATAACGTATACATGAACGTTCAATATTTACTCTCTTTTAAATTACCTTAATACTGTTTGCTAGAATCACAACAAGAGCTGAGATCTTTGTATATTAGTTGGATTCTTTACAGTAACACCAACTACGTATATGATACATATATTAATCGTTCTATATGAGTTTGTTAAAAAATATATCACCGTTTTCAATTTTTTTTTTGTCCCTTTTATTAAATAACTAATACTTTACTGTAGGTATTTTTTTATTTGTTATTATAATTTTTATTTTTTTTTGTTAATGAAAGACTATCCAATTAAAAATTCATCTCACACAAACTTTTTAATTGGCAAAAATGTAACTTAAAGCTTTTTTTATTTTCTTATTTATAATTTTCTCGTTTCTGCTCCTCAACACTTTCACATCACTTGGCAGCTGCACTCACTAAATTTTCTTTATAAGCCAAAAAAAAATCAATCTTCACTTTCTTCCTTCCTTCAGCACTCAACCGCCGTGTCGCACGCGTACGTCAAATTAACGAGCCAACGAGCATAATATTCAGCGCACACATAAATAAAAACAAAAACTTATGAATGGCCGCACAGCAGTGAATTGTCGTGCTGAAATATCTTTCGCACGTCCGCAACGCCACAACTGCCACAACGAACTGTTTGTTGGCTGTCAGGCATTTCTGTAAATCGGCTACCATTTCTGCCAAGCTTTTCAACTGTTACACACCCTGGCGTTTCGCAACTCATTTCTTTCCTCATTCTAATGTGCTTGTTTTGTGTTGCTAATAGGTGCTCTCAACATGTTCGATGTTGTTGTCTGCATTGAGGATCCACGTGCGCGATGTCACACCGCCACCTGCTCCACCTCCTCCAACAGAGTGCATTGTACCAACGGAAGCGAGTAATTTGTTATTGTGCGCTTTTGCGTACAACCAACTCGGCATGACCGTCGTTGCCTGTCGTCTGGTTCGAAGCAGCGCACAGTGAACGAGCATTGCTACCGCCTCCTGCCCCACCGTTTAACACACCACCCTGCCATTGTGCAGTTAATTGCCTACGTAGTCAGTGTCGTAGCATTTCATTCATAAAAATCTTCGACAACAAGCTTTTGCGGTGATAATGCGGAGGCAGCAGCAGTAGCAGCAAAGAGGCGTGTGTGTGGGTGATGTGTGTGGCATGTTTGGCTGTGTCGGACATTTGTGTTTTTCGCGAACGTGCACGCTGGCGTATGCGGCTGTTTTTCAGTTCGTTAACTGTGAAAATTATTGAGAAAAAATTTCTATTTACATAAATTATTCATTGATTTTTTATGGTTTTAATAATAACAATACTAATTCCTTATTAAATTAGCCATAAGGCGTAATTTTGATATTTATTTTACACGTAAATTTGTATGTTTAACAATTGTATGTATGTACATGGGACGTTCCTTGTCAAACGGGTTAATGTAAATCATGGCAAAAGACTCGTAAATTTATAAGTCATCAAATAAGACATAGCAGAATTGAAAATTCAGTATTACGTAAATACTGCGACACTTAGTAAGTCATGTCCGTAAACGCGCAAATAAATTTGTCATTCAGTTGTTAAAACAGTTGTTACTTATTTAGTCAAGACGGATCCAACATGGCGAAGTTTTTTTTTTTACAGAAATCGCACACGGAAATGGTGCAACGAAAATGGTAGGGGCTGAAACAATTGCTTCTTGAGTGTACGCAAATGGTATTAATTTAACAAAAACTTGCTAATAAAAGGTAAAAGAAAAAGACGTTGATACCGCCCAATGCAAGAATGAAAGTAAAGGTGAGTACGTACATACATAAATAAAGAAAAGGATTAACACAAAGATAAAAATAAAAACAAAAATAAAGATGCGTAAAGATAAAGGCAAAAAAGTAGATCAAGGTAACTTTAAACACCTCACTTATATATATAATGGCAAAGGTAAAGGGGAATATGTAGATGAAGAAAGAGATTAACATAAAAGTAAAAACCAAGATAAATATGGAGGAAAAGATGAGGAGGAGGATACCGATAAAAGTAAAGATGAAGATAGAGGAAGAAAGATTAAAATAAAGGTAATTATAGAGAAAAGGATATAGATGGAAGCACAGAGACTCAGTCTGTTTAGGGATTTTAGAGAATTTCGGCATTCTCGGGACTTATCGATATAATAATCGATATTTTTAGGGGTTTTGTTACCGATATTTTTATCGATTTTGTTAACAAACTCCTATCGATATTGTTATCGATTTTGCTATCGATATCTTCGAAACTTATCGATATAGTGATAACCAATATGGTCATCAATGTTTTTATCGATTTTGTTATGGGTTTTGTAATCGATATTTTTAACGAATTCTTTATCGATATTGTTATTTGTTTTGTTATCGATATTGTTATATATTTTGTTATCAATATTTTGACTAAATTTGTTATCAATATTTTTTATCGATTTTGTTATCGATACCGTTATCGATTATTTGTCGATTTTATTATCAATTATTTATCGATTTCGTTATCGATTATTTATCGATTTTGTTATAGATATTTTTATCGAATTTGTTATAGATATTTTTATAAATTTTCTAAGCGATTTTGTTATCTATATTTTTATCGATTTTTTAACGATTTTTTAATCTATTTTGCTTTCGAAATTGTTTATCAAATTTGTCATCGATTTTATAAATTTTCCAAGCGATTTTATTATCTATGTTTTTATCGATTTTTTAATCTATTTTGCTGCCAGTATTATTATCGATTTTGCTTTCGAAATTTTGTATCGAATTTGTCATCGATTTTATTATCAAATTTTTATCGGTTTTTGTATCGATGTTTTGTTGGATGTTACTATCGATTTTGTTATCGATAAAGTATAAAGCTAAAAATTAAGATAAAGGAAAACAGAATAATATAAATGTAATCAGAACGAACAAGGGTAGAGGTAGGGATCTAGATAGAAACAAGACAAGAAATATAATCTTAAGCAAAACAGATGTATGTATGTATGTGTATTGGTTAAGAGACAAAATAGATATATATTTAACGTAAGTTTCACTTCTCCAGTGTGGCCCAAGCGCACTTACTTTTAATCGGATTTATTTAGAATTCGTTTAGCGTGGGTTATCGGTGTCGTTGATTACGAATCTGATGTCGGATTAGAAAAATTCAAAATGGCGGTGTCAATATGACCGACCAAATATTCAAAATCAGTTGGATTTGCTTAAAACTTTACAAGCAAATGTTCTTTAGGCCGCTGATTATGAATAAGAAATCAGATTTTTAAAATTCCAAATGGTGGTTCCACATTCAGTGTACCATTTATCACGGAAAAGTTTAAATCGCACGTGCATACATACGTAAATGGCGTATGAGTTACCCAGACGAGATGAGAATGTTGCTCATACGCCATGTACGTACGTTCGGTTTTAACCTTTCCGTAAAAAATCGCAGACCGAATATTGATCCGCCCTTTTTAGTTTTAAAAATCTGATTTCAGATTCATAATCAGCTGCCTTACGAACCCCCAATTGTAAAGTTTTAAGCGAATCCAATCGATTTTGCTTTTATGTCCGCCAAATTGGACATTTCGAATTTTTCTAATCCGATCTCAGAAAAGTAATCAGCTACCCCGATATCCCACGCATAACGAATTCTACATGACTTATCATTCTACTGGGACTTATCATTTCTCCATCATTTTCTCCATATAAAATAATGTTTGATAAATTTTTTATATTGAAAAAATGTGCGACCCCTTCAACAAAAAAATTCCCCAAAAATCAATGGTAAGTCCTAGCTTCCTCATACTTGCACTTTATTATACTAAAATTGAATGGGCTAAAAAACTGCATACTAAGCTTTTTTCTAGAGAGCGTAAATAAAAAGTGCAATATTTGAATGAAATTTTGCAGAATTTTCTTTAATTTTGCACAAGGTTTGGAACTTTGAATTTTGGGGGTTTTTATAAAAAATTAGCGAAAAATAAAATATTTAAAAAATAGTTGCCCATATTGTAAAAAATTCGCTGTACCTAAACTTTATTGACTGACTGTATGTTAATCAGTGACAAATTTGTATTTGTTAAGTTGTGTTATAAAAATATTTATTCACAAAAATAAATTACGACAGGTTTTTCAAGGCAAGATCTTCATAGAAATCATCTCGCTTGGCAACAAACAACAAGTTTCAGTTTTCTAACGTTTCAAAAAACCAAAACAAAGCTAGAATGAGTTGTAGAACGTCAACGGGCGCCAAGATCATAAATTTAAGTGTAATATATGTATGTTTGTATCTTCATTTGTTCTGTGACACAAGCCACTTAATTTTTAGCAAATACATACTACGTACTCGTGTACATACGTAAGTATGCGTATTTGTTTTACGTTCGTCTATATGTATATATTAATATAATACTCACGTCGACGTGTATGCAAATATTTGCTTTTGTACACTTTTAGTAAGTGTAAAAATATATTGACTCAGTTTTCTCTTCAACGACACACAAAACAATTGGCGACAGCGGTAAAATGGGCAGTTCAAAAGCTCGCCAAATTATTTTAAAGTATCAAATTTTCTAATAACAAATGTACATACCCTTGTGGTCAGCTGATTAAGTTAAGTTACGTTTTGACCAGTTTTGGCTATTTTTCGTTTGCCTATTTAATGTTTATAATTTTTTATAAATGTAGAGCACATTACATATCCAGCACCACATAAATCCACATTTCAAACTTCGTACAAAAATAAAAAAAAAATTCAACAAACTTTAACAATTACACCTAAATATTTTAAACTTTTTATTATAATTTTTACAAATTTTTAATTATTCAGTTTTATAGCCCTTTAAATTTCAGCTGGTTAAAGTTCAAGTTTCAAGACGCTAGGAAATCGCGTCAATGTAAAGAATGCGCGACAAAAAATATATATATTATGGATTTTGATTGTAAGCTTCTCCTGTAATATAATGTATTGTGGTATATTCAATTCTTAAAGCTCAGTTAGTCTAGACTTAACTTAATTTAACTTACCGTAAGAAATCATCAATGATTACTCAACACGTCAACTTAAGCCAAGAGCGGAAATATTTTGTTTTTGTATTTTCTTTTTCAGCTGTTTAACAGTTCGCCGCCTTAAATGCCACATCAAAAAAATTCATGCAAACAACAATGTTTGCTTTCATTTATTTTTAAGAAATACAAAAACGAGAGTCTGGCAAGCCTGATTCTCTCACCGCTCTCAATTTCCGTAAGACCGTAACTTAAGAACCTAAAATCTACAGGTTCTTAAGTTTCTTACGCTAAGTTAAGTTTTAACTAACCGCCAACACAGTTTCTCATATAACAGGTTGGCCGAAATATTTAGTTAAGTTACGTTACGGAAATTAAGTCTAGACTAACTGAGACTTTACTCTAGCATTTGTGCTCACTCAGCTTGGGCAACGTGAGCAGTTACCCGGTCACAAAACAAAAGAAAAGTTTGGAAGTTTCCTTTCACATAATTTCGGTGCCATAAAGCTTTTCGTCTTGGAAATACATCAGAAACAGCCAAATTCGAGTTTTCTTCATAACTTTGTAAATAATCTAGGACCTGATTAAAATGTGCTTTGGGAGACATTCTGATGAGAACCCTGTATTTTTTTATACAAACAAATTCGGGAGAGCTAAATGAACTCTACATAAAGCTCTTGAGCGAAGCGAGGTATTAACTAGTTCACATCATGAAACGTATAAAGCGCAACTAAGATATGGAAATGAACTAGAAGTTTACCTATTTCTTCCACACAACGGTAATTTTAAAAACCTCAATAAATATGATAATGAAGAAATTCTGCTCCATTTTTTTCGATAAATAATCGAAAATCTAAATACATACATATGTAAGTGTTATTGAAATAGGCTTGACTCCAAAGGTCAAACGATACTTTATCTCGAATAATGTTCAGCATTACACTTCAGTACCCGTTCGTTAAATAATAAATATATATGCACAAGATAACCGCTTTATTCATACATTCGATACAACCCTACTTTTAAATATGATGATTTGAGGGAAGTAAACACCTGGAAAGTCCGTCCCCTTAAATAGGAAGGTGTATCTGGCTTGCTGGTTGTTGTCCTCGTAAGAAAAAAAGCAGACAGCACCGCCACCCAATGATGCGAATGACGCGGCTAGTTACAAAGGTTATAGCAGATTGCGAAGTCTGCTACAGCTGACATATATGTAAGTGAAACCTGTCGGTTATTGGTGACAGAGAGACTTTATCGCCTAGTATTGTTGTTCACTCAGCAATAAAGTGCGATTCTTCAAGCATAAGAAGGTCCAAGAAGCTACATGGCTGTATGCGGGTTGGATACCAGACACCAGATGGATCATATTGTGGCAGATGGAGCGCAAATCCACCATTGACCAGTTAGTCGCCACATTTAAACTTTTAAAAGAGGACAGTGAGTGGAAAATCGACATACATCATCTCTTTGTTGACTTCAAAAACGTTTTCGACGGCGATATCTGAATTTAGTATCCCTGCGAATCTTATACGGCAGCATAAAATTACGTTCAGAGTGCTACCAGCTCGATTAGATTTGAGATGAGCAAAAGTTGACCTCTCATGTACGATTTTCCATAAGAACGTGCAATTTCTGGCAAATGCCATTGCTGAAAGTTTTAATTTCGTATGAGTAGCAGACGACTTAGTCTACTAGGAAACCACGATTAACAAGAATAACAATATATGTATGGAAATCCAGCGGTGAATCTCTCTTGTTACTTTGGTCAATGTAGGCAAGACGTCCCACGCTAGAATTGATGATGAAACAGCCCTTTAGCTACTCGCGCCAAGGATTGAGAAACAGCCGGCAGGGTTATAGCTCTGTTATGCATACTTTGCACTGCACTGCATAGAATGTCATTTTTATGCAGAAATCAAAAACCAACAGACTTCTACATATGTAATTCTCTGCGTTGTGTAACCGCTTACACGCAAAGCTAATTTAACAGATTCCTTATGTGACAACTCGCATCCAATGCCAACTATGCATAACTGAGCCTTTACAAGGTACAACTTTCTGACATCCCTTATCAAAGGAAAACTGGGTTGGGCGATGTGCCAACTTCAGTGTAAATTTTCGTTAACTTTTTTCTCATCTCTTTACGCTAAGAATTCGATTTCACTTCTATCCTTTATTGACCTGGGGGCTGTGCGTTCATTGAACAAGTCACATAAAACCAATAAAACATGTCAAAAGCTTTTTATCAGTATACATAAATATTTTTCCCCTTATCTGTGATTCGTACATACATACATACGTATCTATTCATACAAGTGTGCACACTAATATATGTATGTGTACGTATTTCATTTACCCTTGTCAAAGTGTCAGCCGTGATGCGTTGAACTTTCACCTTGGCAGAGCTTTCGACTTTCGTTTGTGAAGCTGCTTAAGTCGTTAACTAGTAATTTAAATATTGTTTACGAATAGCAGGCATTGAACTCCTACAATCTGTGAATGTTGGTATGTTACTCATGCGCAGGCTTCTGCCATTAAAAGCGCCACCAATATTGCTTTGCGAAGAAACACTGGCTGATGCGATGGCTTTTATGAAAGTGAAATGTACTAGTAACATGCTCAAAGCGGTTAAAAAACATTTTTTTACGTCAATGCCCTAACGAGGTTACACCAAATAAATGCTTTACTTTCCTATTTAAATATTACGGATAGGCCAAGTAGCCGCCTCCAGAACTAATAACCATACGGACCCCATGGCGCAATAAACAAGTGAAGTAATAAAACAGTTTTCTCGCTTTATTCTCTGACATTCCGCTGCCTTATAGTCAAATTTTAAAGGTAATTTTTCAAATAAGGCAGTGTCAAAATCTTTCTTCTCGCTCTAATTACTTCACCTGGTATAATTCCGCCATGTACGGACCCGATTTATAGCACTTTCCATCGCTCTTTCCAATTATCTGGCCAAAGGTTTTCACAATATTCACGTATTCTTTTAAGGCTTCAAGAGTTGAAAGGTTGTTAACATATATTCGCGGCTTTAAGTAACTCCACAAAAATAAGTCCGGAATGGTTGAATCGGGCGATGTTGCTGGGCAGTGTAAAGCAACAAAATGATGCTGGTTCCAACAGCTCTGCAGACTGCAACCAACTCATCCAATTGAGAATGGAGAAATGCATTCAGCAGGGCACTCGTCGTCCACAGTAGTCCTTTGGCCCGCGGTTTTTCGAAAAAATATGGCCCCATGATGACTCCCGCGTAAATAGCACACCTTCTTCGTGGGTTCTACGCGGATTTTTAGGTGGCCCAGAAGCGATAATTCTGCTTATTCACATGTCCACAGAGTTAAAAATATGCCTCGTCGCTTATGATGATTTTCGATTAAAAAAGAGTCATATTCCTGGTGGATTAATGACAGCTTGAACGTAGGTTACATGCACATGGCGTTCAACGGCTAACAGCTGATGCACTGTCCGCACTTTGTAAAGGAACATCTTCAAGTACTTCACCAAAACTCGCCTTAGAGACCACAATTTGGTATCTTAATGTCATCTGGTCGATACTCAGGAGTCTCCTGCGACATCTTCAGCCGCAGGCGCGATATTCTTAAAGCTCAAACAGTCAACGACGTAACGTAGACGTAGGTTGACACAGACACTATCTACCTTATGGGATTCGCGTGTTAACGAAAACTCACCACCGTATGGCGGTGACGTTGCCGTTGCTTCTCTCTCTCTCTATCAACAGTAAATTTGATACGCTGCTACGTACGTCAACCTACGTTTACGCTACGTCGTTGACTAACTGGGCTTTTAGCGTTTGTCAGTTGGTGCTAACAACCGAGAAATCTGCGCCCAAATTCACGATGCGCCAATACCGCCGACGAATGATACTGTATTAAAAATCTAAGCAATTTTTGAAGAGTACAGCGAACCCTTTAATATAAATTCGAATAAAGGTTATTTAAATATGAATACATACATGTTAAATAAATGTATTATAAATATAAGAGGATATGACTATGCCAATCAATCGCTTTAGACACTTTAATTAAAAATTTTTCAAAAAGTTCAGTTAAACGATTTGCCAAATTAACTTCCGATAAAAGTAAAAAGTATTTAGTTCTGTATAAATAAGTATGTATTTAAAATACTGAATTAAAACAGAAGTTGAGGAAACACACACTTTATTGATTCAAAGACCCGACCAGCCTTTATTCGTGCTCAAGAACATTTGTCTGCTATATATTTTTGTCTCCTCCTCTAAACGTTTAGCAGCCAAATTGTTTTCTATAAAAGTTTTCCAATTTTTAACCATACATTTATGTCGTTCCATTTCTTTTCTAACATTAAATTGTCTACACATTCATTTCGTTCGATTGCTTTCGTTCTATTATCTGTCTGCCATTCTGTCTGCTTGTCCACCGTCAATGCTTTCTAATTATAAAATTATTTATCCACTCGTATAATCCGTTCACTGTTGAACATTGTAAAAGCGCATTTAGCCACAGTTTTATTTGTGATTGCTATGGTTCACCGGGTTAAGTTGTCATTGTATGAATTTGTGGTTATTTGCATGCCTAAGTAAACTGGTGTAATGCATATAGGCTGAGATAATCACATCGATTTTCTTTTCTTACGTTGGATGATTAATTTAATCAATCCGTCGCTTCGGAATTTGAAGTGTCCGTAATTACTACTGGAATGTGAATAATTACTTACGAGTAGTTACACGAACGTATGTACATACAAATGTGTGCATGAAAATATATATACACTAGGGTGGTGCGAAAATGCTTGTGGGAAAAATAAAGTCGGAATTTGTATGCTCTGTATTAAAAAAATTTACCCCTAGTTTTCATTTTGAAATCAAAAACTATTTAGAGGACGCTCAAAGCTTTTCATGTTTTTTATATGAAAAAAAAACAACTTTTCGTAGAAATGGTATAGAATTTTTGAAAATCAATATTTTTCGATCGGATAACTCCGATAATATTCAGGAGACTTCCAGTGATAATACCCAATTGTTTATTTAACCATTTTTTAATACTAAAAATGTTTTATTGGTCCCCCTTACACTTTCTGGGGTTTTTGGCGGATCTATAAAATATAGTTACTATGAGAAAATTGTTGAATAAACAGTTGGGTATTACTATTGGGAGTCATCTGAAGAGAAACTGAGTTTTCCGATTGAAAAATGTTGATTTTCAAGAATTCTATACCATTTCTACGAAAAGTTGTTTTTACCCCATATAAAATACATGGAAAACTGCAAAACTTTGAGCGCTTTGAGCGACCTATTAATGTTTTTTGATTTCAAAATAAAAAATAGGGGTATATTTTTTCGATATAGAACAATGCTAGGGAGGGAGAGCATTAGAATTCCGTCTTTGCTTTTTTCTTGGACCACCTTAATATACACACATGTGTACATATGTATTTCGATATTTTGTAGCGTCATTTGTGGTTTACTTTGGCTTAAGAGGAGTAAATAATGGTACTTTATGCAAGATGTGTACATATGTATTTCGATATTTTGTAGTGTCATTTGTGGTTTACTTTGGCTTAAGAGGAGTAAATAATGGTACTTTATGCAAGATGTGTACATATGTATTTCGATATTTTGTAGTGTCATTTGTGGTTTACTTTGGCTTAAGAGGAGTAAATAATGGTACTTTATGCAAGATGTGTACATATGTATTTCGATATTTTGTAGTGTCATTTGTGGTTTACTTTGGCTTAAGAGGAGTAAATAATGGTACTTTATGCAAGATGTGTACATATGTATTTCGATATTTTGTAGTGTCATTTGTGGTTTACTTTGGCTTAAGAGGAGTAAATAATGGTACTTTATGCAAGATTGAGATGGCCAATTAGCATCTTGTGGGCGCATACGTAGTAATCGGTATCAGTGGTGGATAGGGAAAATAATTTCGGCGGGGTCGAAAAGAAAAACATTACAGACGAAATGTAATATTTAATTAACTGAAGCCTTAAAAAAGCTTTTTAGTTAGTGCAAATAGCGATATAGTTGTCGCCAATCATTTTCATTAATATGTAATTTCTAATAAACTAATAATATGGATTGTACGCTGTCTAATTAAATTTCACATAACGATGCACAAATACCCAATACAGATATCAAAAACATAAAACATTATATCGTTTTAAAATTTATAGACATACTGGCGAGATCGTTTCAAATACTTTCGAGAACATTCTTGGTTCCCTAGTTGCCACTGTAAGTTCAATTATGTCATCTTGCATTATGCACAGGTAATAAAATACCGTTTCCTTGCTGTCAATGGTGCAATCAAGAGCGCTGCTTAGCTATCTAAGTAACAAATTCAACTAAATTGTCCAGCCGCAGGGACTGATCGACATCAAACTCTTCGCAATAGACTCCTATTCCTACACCCCAGCCCATCTTGGATCCAACAGGTTAGACAGATAGTTTCCCTATGGGTAACTTGACCTCCTTTCCGTTCCCTTCTGAATAGGGATCGCACCTGCGCATCTAAACCCAGATCTGTGCTTTATACTATGAAATCTGTGTGTTATTTGCCGTCGCCCTATTGCCCAAAGGTGTTCATTTGCCACAGCCCCCATTCTCGTCAGTCTACTGCTGAGAACATCGGGACTTCCTTTAGGTAAAGATCAATGTGAAACATATAGAGAACAGCATTCAGTGCTTCTTAAGGGTAAAATCTCTGGTCCCACTTATTCCCGAACGTGCTTCTCTTTACATTCTACTTAGTCTACTGACATTAAATTGCTTATTTAAGGTGGGCCACCATACCGTGGGTAACCACACATCTCCACAGGCTAAAGTCTATTGCTGTCATTTTTGCCGACAGATATAAACCATATCAAAACATCTATTTGTGTGTGGCCACTTTGATATCTTGATACATATCCACCTCTACTTGCGATTTTATCGTAAGCGACAAACTATCAAAAGCATTTTTAACCGACTTCCAAAAAAGGAGGAGGTTATCAGTTCGTCGGAATATTTTTTTATTTATTATTATTTTTTTTTATGTAGGTTACCGCATAACTTTGGACCACGTCAACCGATTTCGATAATTCTTTTTGCATCGGAAAGTTAGTGTCTCAGAATTGGTCCCATACTAATCTGGTTAAGATCCGATCAGTGGATCATGAGATAAGTATATATATTTTTCTTTTATATGAGAATTGAAGTCGGTTTTTTTTTTTGCTAAAAATTACTTGTTCTTATTGCAAATAGGTTCCAAATACTAGTTACAATGTCTTACAAAATCACAGACTTGAATATTTACCGTTACGGGAAAAAAGCAAAATGAATTTTATCGTTTGCTTTGTTTGCACTTTTGAGTTCCTACAATTTTATCGTAAGCGGCACTGTATATTCAGAACTTTATTGTAAATAGGAGTTTGAACTGTAGTTATAACCTAAGTTCCATCGGCACTTGCTACAACTGAATGCTTCAAAATCAGCTTCTTTTCCTCATCAAATATAAGTGCAATCTTCCAGTATGCTGTCTCTGGGGTCGAAAGTGCTGATCGAACGAATTTTAATTTGGTATTATGACGCTCATTCGATAAGGAATAGCGCTATTGTGAATTTTGCTCGTTTAGGTTGTTCACAATAGTATATTTTACAAATCGAGCAAACTAAATAGTGTGCCTATACATATTTATGTAAATTTCTGCAAATTAAAGTGAATTAAAAAAGAAAGATAGTTTATAAAAACTTGGTAAAAAAGAGTACAACGGAGGTTCGTCGATTCGTCTGAGGATGAGAGCTTAGTAAACTGGCCAGGAGTAGAAAACGTTTAAGTTTAGTCTTTGGAATATATGTATTTTTTGACATACAATATATTTTTAAGAAAATCGTCTACAGATTTATTAAAAACTTCCGGCCAACTTCGTTCCAACTGAGTATTGGGATTTCGTTCATAAGTAAAACCTGAATTTCGAGCTTGTACTTAGTATCCACGAAGTTATACCTGCATGAAACTAATAAAAATTTTTTAAAATTAGTGTCTAGCCGCCAAAGAGTAAGAAAACAAATGCAAAATCATACATTTTTCACAATTTTCTAGCACTTCGCTACATCATCGAAAGCAAAATTCTGTTCGACAGAAAATTGATACACAGCAGAAATTTCGACACGGTTGCATAGCTCATAATACGAATCTCACATTCGATCTTCGATAAACATAATAAGGGAATATGTGTAGCGAAGTTTTTTTTAACTCTTGCTTTGCCAAGGGGTTATAAAATCGAACAGCATATCAGAAAGATGAAAAACGTGCATTTATCCCCTTTAAATGTTCTTGTTTCATGCCCTCGTATAGAAAAAATTGCAACTGAATTCGAATTGCCATCTTAAAGAGCGTGTCAGACGTGGCAATATTTCCGACTCTTCCCCGCGATTCGCTGTCAAATTTAGAAAGAGAAATTTTATTACGATGCGTGGACAGCCAGAAAGACCTTCCTGGCACACTTCCGAAATCATTTTCAGAAATAAAAGTTTGCAAGATGTGACTACAATTGAAAGAGCGAAAACCGATTTCAAAAATATATTTCAACTTTCTCGAGCTGCACTAGCAATTTTTATTTCTTTACAAGTGCTGTCAAACTAATCGAGTGTTGCCGTGTGGCACTGATCGTGAGTTTGTGAGAAATAATAACGGATAACTTAAATAAAATATCGGAAATGCTTTTACTTAATTATTTTGTGGAATTTAACTGTTTTGTTATAAATAATAAATTAATCTTCAAATTTAAAATTACGTTTATTATAACGAAGGAAAATAACGAACAACCGCCAAAGCGGCTCACGGTTGCATTTTAGTGTCGAGAGAAATTGACAGAAATTCATTCGCTGTGTGAACAGCCAAAAAACGCTAACAGAAATTTCGGCTTTCGGAAACAAAAAGCCTCTTTCGAAGCGTCGAATCGAATCCCAGCGAAGAAGTCTGATGAGGAGATGTGGTGACCTCCGAAGTAGCAGCTATAACATCTACCAAACTGTAACTGGTTATTTTTTCCACAAAAATGTTTCATTAAAAACGCCCTCAAGCTCATTAAAATTGTTGTGTTTATATTTAATTGTTTTAAAATTCAGTTTCTTCCAACAATCCTTAAAGTACTCGCGCGCCATCGTTTATAAATTTCCAGATTATATAACATAAAAATCATCGCAAGCGCCAATTCTTTGCTAACTTACCTCTCAGCATGTTCAGGAAAAATATTGTAAGCGCAATTTTACTTTTAGACAAAAAGATATGCAAAAAATAAATAGTATTACTAGAAATATAGCGTTCAATAATTTTGTTGTCCATTTAATTTCAAATAAATCTTTACACTGTTTAAGGGAGAATTGAGAACAGGGGAGGTTCCTGTAAAATTTACATTTTGTCGCTCACGATAAAATCGCAATTAGGGGTCGACATATAAGCATTTGCCACATGACGCCACCATACAACATTCTCCATATTTTAGCGCTTAAAAATGTATGCATTACCACCAACCCGCTAGGCGCCAGTGTTGGCAGAGAAAAATATCGTTTGGAGCTAAAACGGCCGAAAAATAGATAAATAACACTAATAGTAGCTAAAATGAAAACCTAGATTTTTTAAAGTTGAATATTTAATGACGTAAGGTTGTTTTTACATTTTCCACAATTTTAATAAAAAAGCGACGAATTTTATAAGTTTAAGTACTGAAAAAAAAAATTTTGATCCAAAATAAGGTGCATATATTTCGAATTCATTGCTACAACACTCATAAAACTCATGTGTAAACTAGACAATGAACTAAAAATACCTTACAGACTGTCAAAATCTGCAATTTCAGCTATTTGAACTTACAGATTTGTAATTTGAATATATTACCAAACATAACTAAAACTTTCTGGAGCTAAAGTGCGCTAGATAATTTTAAAAAGAGCTGAAAAAGAGCTAGGAGCTAAAGACCAATTTTCGGAGCTAAATATAAAAATAAAGAGCTAAATCTAGCTCCAAAAGCACCAAGCATTTGTCTTATGATAGCGGTATACATCCAAATTACAAGTTCGGTTTTAAATCCCAGTTTCTATTGTGGATCCGTTTATAAGCCTAGTAATATTTTTTATGTGTAAACATATTAGCTCTCGGTATGGGTAAAATTTGCGTTAACCCAGTAAAATTTTTGATTGCTTCTATTTCCCAGCAGAAAATCTGTAATTGCTTCTTGTGTGTAAAAAACGAACATTTCTGGCCTACGTCGGGGCTATTTTAGGATCACTTCGGGGCTAGTTCACGCCTGGTTTAGGTCCCGACCTGTTGGGATTTATTTCGGACCTAGTTCGGGATCATGTCAGAACCTTTATGGGCCTGTTCAGGACAATTTCGCGACTAGTTCGCGACTCTTTGAGGTCATTTTGTTACTAGTTCTGTCTAATTTCAAGACTAGTTCAGGACTATTTCAGGAACATTTCGGGATCGTTTTAGGACTAGTCAATTGCAAAGTAACTGGTATCAAAATTTTTCTGTTTGCTTCTTAAAGTTCTACCCTGTTAATATCACTTATCCCGGCGACGAATACAACTAGGCACTGTTCTGCTCAAAAGTAATTACAAAACGAGCATCTACTGTAAAAAGGTTTCAGAGCAAATATCCTTATATCCATGTGCCATATGTTGTACTTTCCTTCAACTTATCAGACAGTATCTACTCAGTAGAATTATAAGCTAGTTCGTTTGATGCAAAAGTAGGTGAAGGTTTCACAATTTATGTATATGTTCGTATTGTTATTGGCTGCTACAGGTCATTTATAAATGTGCACACAGAAGAAATAATAAATGCCTCGCTGTGCGCTGATAAAGGTACCAGCAACAGAATCATTAACTTGTTTTTGTTCACGCATGCCTGAAAATGTACTTAAATCAATTTTTTGCCTTCGCGGTTAAATTTCAATGAAAATATTTTTCTTGATAATCGACGGTAGTTTACATCTGACCTTCAGATTAAATGGAATGATAATGAAGATCCACTTGGAATGTAATTGGCATTCTGCACGGTAAGCCGAGAATAATTTTTGATTAGATAAAAGTTTGTTAAATAAATACATAATTCTCCACATAAAAGGCGGCTAAAATATTTTAGCTTAGATATACCGAAGTGTGGATGTGTGGAAGACGCCTAACTGATAATATAAAGATATGAAGTACGTATGTGGTTACATGTTTAGAATTTTACATAAATTAAACAAAGTGAAAATCGGGTTTTAGGGTATGGTGACGCAGCCATGTGGTCAGCTGATTAAGTTAAGTGACATTTGGACCAGTTTTGGCTATTTTTCTTTTGATTAGTAAATGTTTACAATTTTTTTATAAATAAATAAATCCACATTTCAAACTTCGTACAAAAATTATAAAAAATCAACAACCTTTAACAATTATACCCAACTATTTTAAACTTTTTATTCAAAATTTTTAGAAAAATTCTAGGTATGCAGTTTTATATTATAGCCCATTAAATTTTAGTAGGCGAAAGTACAAACTTCAAGACGTTAGGAAATCGCGTTGATTTTTAATATTTTTGTTTGGCTGGTGGTTATCATTTTCGTCCAGATGAAGTATGCTCGACAGTTACTCTTACATGGAAGAAAATGCCTAGCACCGTCAGCAAAAAAACAAGTATTAAAAATTAACGCGATTTCTAGCGTCTCGAAATTTGCACTTAAGTAAAATTTAATTAATAAAAATTCTTAATAAAAAGTATAAAATTTTTGCGAGTACATAATTATCAAAGCGTGTTTGATTTTTTGTAATTTGAAATGTGAATTTATGTGGTGCTAGACTTTTATAAACATAAAATAAACAAAAAAGGCCAAAACTGGTCAAAATGTCACTTAACTTAATCAGCTGACCACAAGTGAATATGTATATGTAATTATTTAATGACATGATAATTCAAAAACGACAAGTCATTTTAGGTATGTAGTTGGTAAATTCGTACATTAATGGAAAATGTACATATGTACATATATTAATAAAAAAGAATCACACGAATTCAAATATGAATCTTCCATATAATTTTTTCTTCAAGTGAATTGGCTGAGATCACAGCAAGAATAAATAAACAATTCGAAAATTTTTAAGCAGATCAAAACCAACAAAAACCTATAATTTAAATGATCTAATGTGATTTGTTTTGATCAGAAACAAAGTCAAAATTTTTCGCCTAAATAGACGGATGAGCGTGGAAGGTAAATATTGACGTGAAATATTGGGGGCGGAAATGTTAAATATGATTTGATTTTAATGATATTCTGTCGACATACATACGTATCTATGTATGTTTGTATGTATATACTTATTTCAAGCTTTTATTAGTGGTAGCCAAAAAAATCGGGCCTCGTACCACCCAGCGGCTAAATATTTTTTTGGAGGTATTTTTTTTCGATTTAAGTAACACATGTTCTAAATATGAAACAAATCGGAGCATAATTACGGATTTTCCAAATGTCTCGACTCTTGCGCCACCCAGCAAACTATATCATCTTTCATATTGCATTGCCATCGGGTTCTGAGCTAAGTTTGAAGTTTCAAGTAAGGTGACAACTCTTTTCAGAAAAGGAAAATCCAACTGCACATCTCAGTCCCAGCGCTTTAATTTGACACCTCATTTTTGAAAATCGAGAGAACGGTGGTGATCTTATGTCTCACACGAAAAATTCCCCCGCGTATTATAAAAAAATATAAATATTTAGTTATGTACGCAGAAATTACCGTTACGTCTTCTTCTATGTTATGAAAAAATTTCATAGCTGTATCGATTACTACAACAAAATATTTATTCATTTTTACTATGGGAGTATATCGACTGCTGCGTGGAAGATCGACCTATCTCGGCAGCCAGTTCGGAAACGCCCTATCTCAAAAAAACTTTTCAAGAACGCCCTATTTCCCGTCGAGTTACGAAAATATCGGCGCGGCGGCGGCGTTCGGCGCCTAAGGAATTTTGTACAAAATATTCATGATAAATGTACATTGAAGTATGTACATCGTTTGAAGGAACTAAATACTACTCGTTTAAAAACCCAATTTTACGAAATGAAAATTACCTTTTTAAAGGATTTTTTTTTGCATAATTTGGGCCACTGGACAAGAGTATGATCTCCTTTATTTTTCCAAAAAGAGCGTAACTCAGAAAAAACACAAGTAACATATTTTTTGATCCAAAGCGTTTATTATAGTTAAATTAGGGTCGAATACTGATAATCTAACGATTTTTTTTTCGCAGTAGGCAACTCTTTCCAATGCTATAACAACAAGAAAGTTATAACACATCAAAATCTTTAACGCCAATATCTCAGAAAGCAGTTTTAACCGAAGCAGCTTCTGTTCATCTAACTGTGTGAAAATTACGTTAGCATTCCTTAATGGTGGTCATACCCCAGGAAGGTTTTGCTCCCTAGCATCGCAACGTTTTCTACAAAGGCTTTAAGTTCCCCCTTTTTGGTAAAAGTAAGTATTATTTTTCATTAAATTCGGTTCTCCTTAGAAAAATTTGGCGCTTAATATTTTAGTGGAAATTTTAACCATCTATAAGGCATTTTTTTTAAACAGTGGGTTAAAAAGACCCTTTTTGGTTCGAATTGATGGGTTAAACTTTTGGAAGAAAGTAGACCAACCTTGTTTTCAATATGTAATCCGCAAACAATCGTAAGAACTCTGTAATTTAACATAACGGTTGATAAGATTATTGCAAAAATTTATTGATAGCGACATAAATTATCCCTATAGCTTAACTTTTAAAATTTTTTATTTCTTTAAATTTAAAGAGCACATACGGATCTATCCTGCAGAAAAAAATTATCAATTGATAAAAAAGAACCCAGTTGTAGTTGTATATATAACCCAGTAGTAGTTGTATATGGGCATTCCCATGATGGCGCACGTGACAGTCGTACGATTTCAATGTGATACAAAAAAGGAATACCATTTGTTTTCTTTAACTTTTTTGGGCCATTGTATAGCACATAATTAGCTCTATATTTAACCGAAAAATGAAATCAATCGAACTGCTTGGTCCTGAAATATAAACATTTAAAGAGAGGGTCGTTACGTGACAAAAAATGGAAGTTGATTTTTTCTTTTCTTACAAAATCGCAAAACTCTGCGAATTGTGGATGGCTATTTTCATGAAACTTATTTTAATATGATTAATCTCGACCTTGGCACCACCTAGGAAGACCATTTTATGCAAACATGATTATACTTACATAGCCAGTATATATTTTAAAAAGCAGACAAATCGGCCCGTAAATACGTTAGATATAAAACTTTTATATTTTTTGTCGTGGTGGACCTTCCGCTGGAAACACCCATATATAACTTGTAGTTAGCTGCTTGCTTGAAACTAGTTGACAAGTAATGCAGGAGTAATGAAGGAGATTGTTTTCTTTAAACGCATTTGGAAAAACGCGTTGAGGACAAATAAAAGGAAGGTCGAAATTACATATTATCTGTCTGACGGAGTTCGAATATGGGACCACCTACAGCAGAATATGAAAACAAATATGAAATGTAATAAAGTAAATAAAAAATAAATAAAATAAATAAAATATTTTGTTTTTCCTATTGATATTTTATGTCCAAAAGTAGTTAGTTACAAGTTAGTTACATCTAATGCAGAGGTAAACCCCCCTTGACTATTTCGCGGTCATCGCCATAGAAATATAGTTAGGTTTCGTCAAAGGGTATACATATAATAAGTGACTTTTAGCTCCTTCCTAATCAACTTAAATTTAGCTCATAGATAGATACATTTCCTGCAGGGTGTAGAGAAATTACAGAGTCATGTGTGTACGTATGTGTATACCTCAGACCTTCTTCTGTTCGCCCATCGTAATTTAAATTTAAAACTAGTTCAATGAATAAATTAAATAGAATTATAATCTGAATTGGCATGGTGAATGCCTAACGCTGACGAGATGAAATGATAAGATTAGTAGCCTCATGGCTCATTGGAATCTACCTTATGGGCAGTCGCGCCGGCGTTTCCAGACCACGCCGCCGTCGCAAGGCCTGTCGGCGTAAACCTCTAATATATACACGTTATAATATCCACTGCAACGAAATCCGACCCTATTTCAGCCAAAAGAATGTCTCATATCGCCACTAAGAGGAAAAGAGCCGAACAATGTGCCCACCGATATCCGCGACGCACACCACCCCATTAGGCTCTGCCCTATTGATCGGGCAGAATCCCCAGAGGAGAGACTGCGCGAAGCTCTACTGGGCCGCTATTGCGCAAACTGCCTCGTCATAGCCCACCAGCTGAAGGATTGTCAAAGCGAGGGAAGATGCCGTAGGTGTGGTGGGAAACACCACTCCACTCTGCATTTAGAGCATGAGCCAACGCGTAAACGAGAGTGTGAGTCTAGGAGGGCACGAGGCAACGAAGATGACTCAGATGAACCAGTCCACAAACTATGGAGTGTGGAAGTGGAAGAAACCGAGGCAGACGGCACTCTTTCCCTCTAAAGTCAATGTATCGATGCATCGATGTTTTTTTTTTAAACTGACATCTGTAGTACATTGAACCGTCATTCCAGTTTTTTAATTGTACAAACTTGAGAAGAGACTGTGACCAAAAAAATTGCTCCAAAAAGTTCCTTTAGAAACATATGCAATTAGCGCAGTTGCAATAATTTATTTCTAACTTTGTACAATTTTGCTAACAACATATTTTGTTGTGAAACATTATCTGAAAAATTCTATGGAAATCGATACGTCGATGTATGCCCTTCGATGCATCGAAAATATCGATATACATTTCGATGCATCAAATCAAAGAAAAACATCGATGTATTTTTGCCACTGACATCCCTAACCAGGACAGTGTCGATGAGGGTGCATCGAGTATCGTCTCCAGAAGAGAGAGGAAGATGCGGCGGGTGAACTCAATGTGGCGAGGAATCTCTCGATATATTATTACACTTCTCTGCGGCCAAAGATCCATGTGGTCTGAGTGGGCTTTAAGCTCCTTTTCGCAGTATAATTCGCCGGGTCTGCACGGCAGTTTTTCTGCGATGCTGCAAAAGGCGGGTCAGATACCAGGGACTGGCTGTGCATTAAATTTGAGGGCTGCCTAAGGCTGTCTTACATTCCAACATATTGGAGGACTGCGAGGGTTATAGGCTCATTAGTTTAACATAGTTTGCTCAAAATTCCATGGAGAGGTTAAAACACGTATTTATCCAGCAAAAGGTGTCGGGGCGTATGCTAGGCACAATATGCCTGAAGGGTCGGTAGACAGTGTTGTTAGACGAATTTAGCCGGATCTGGAGAATGGTCTTCCTGAGCATAGCGGGGTCCTTCAACGATGTCCGTAAAGCAGCCAGATACACCGCAAGGGCCACTACTGTGGTCGTTGGTGATCAACAGGATACTGAAGAAAATGTAGGGATGACCAGCCTAACTTTCTGCATATGCGGATGATATTTCTGTAAAAGTAAGCGGAAAGTGTCTGTCCCCTACAGCACTACAGTGATACATAGTTTGGAAATCGAAGTGCGGCTTAGTATCCACGCACAAAACACCAATCTGGCACTCTTCACCAATACAAGGCTCCGAACTTGTCTAAGCCCAAGCTGGATGAGTAGACTCACCAGGTGAAGCAAAGCACTAAGTACCACGAAATAAGTAAGATGTTGTGACATCTCAACGTAGAGTAGAGGGCTAAGACGGCCTCAGCGGTATTTTATGCAGTCAGAAAGGTGCTGGAATGCACCTGGGGTTCATCGCCTCTTGCTTTCACCAGCGGTGATGTCCAAATGGCCATCGGTAAGACGGCTCTACATCCATTGGTCCCGACAGAGTACGTATGCTGATGCTGGAAAAATTGCATCCAACGGGAGTAGACAACCTCACCAAGGTCCTCGATATGTCTGTAACCATTCTCGACGTGTGGTAAACGAGAAGAGTGATCCCAGTACTAAAACCGGGGAAACCTGCCAACGAAGGAGCCTTATCGACCAATCGGCCCTATGCTGAATATCGTCATCGCGATCGTCAACGATCGTCAGCGCATCAGTAACATGGCTGACGATGGCCGTATCGTCACTTTTACTGACGATGACGATATTCAACATAGGGCGGAATAACTCTCCTTTCCCCGGTAGCGAAGGTACGATATTTCGAAGCTCCCTTAACCCCCAGACGGAGTGTCTCTATATCATATGCTGACGATTGCTTGGTAAAGGCGTCCGGCAATGGAAGTGATGACCTGTGCGCGAAGATATCAATTTTTTAATTCGAGAAGAAATTTGTTATATATTTTAAATTTTAATTGGAGTCCAAAAGAGTTAACTGTCGAGATTGTTTCTACCTTGTTGAAAATGAGTCGGGTTTCACCGCCTCACATGGTTACTAACGGACGTTCCTACGACAGTCGGGGGTTACGTAAATGCAACGACCCAAATTTATATCTGGCCAAGCCACACTCCCCAAAACCTAGGAGTTTTTATGCAGGTACTAGGTACTACTACTAACGGTAGAAAGTTTGCTTGCGGTCTACAATGTAAATACACAAATGCATACATATGTTACAACCTTTTATTTACATTTTTTCGAAACACAATGGATGCTGTTGCCAGACAACTGACAGACAACTACGTTTTCAAAGTTAAGTTGGGTTGTGTCCCACTATACCAATTTACAACTTACAACTCAACTATCTGCAAAGTTGCAAATCATAATATGGGCAGGAGTTGCGTAACTAGTGGCGGAAATGGTATTACAGATTACAACTGGTAGCTGAAAACTGGCAACTGAGTTGCTATATTGGCAAATGCCTTTTTGTGGTTGCCAAGGAAATTCTGTTCAGGAAAATTTCTTTATTTCTTTAAATGTTTCTACAGCTTATTTAAACTGAAGTTGTTGTTGTTGGTGCCTCAAATTACTCTATTACTTAACTATAGTTGCTATTCGAAATATACGTTTTCATTTCAGTGGCGTTGCGTTGCTATCCATAATGGACCCATTCATGCTGCGATAACGACAACATCATTGATAATAAAATTTTTAGTCGGTTAAGTTTTATTTTGCCAATGCAAAAGAGCGTTTAAAAACAAAATTAGTCTGTAAAGTCAAAATTTTTGATTTAAGTTGAAACCGCTAAGGCGCAGTATCCTCCTCACACATAGGCCAATAATAGTAACGCTGTGATACCATATGGAATACCAATCCCTTTCGGTGTCATGAGCTTTACCGTTGGTCTTATTTCCACCTGTTAGATCTCTGCCAAGCGTGCGTAATATTCTTCTATGATCTTGCAACTTCAACATTGGTGCGATGCGTATGCCAATAAAAGTTCTTATAGGGAAACTCAAGAGCACAAAAGTGCGTTTTCTGTTTTAGGAGGGCCAAGAATTCTCGCTGTCCCACATGATGAAAAGTTTTTTGGTACATTGCTAAATGAGTCGTGTGATCTCTTAAGTATCTTTCAAATGAAGCTATTGATATACCTACGGTGATCTTTCCTTGTTAATTCACCACTTTTACAATTCATAATAAAATTTATGAACTGATTTCTGGGTAGATGCAGGACCGCATGATCGTGCATAAGGGCGTCAGAAAAACTTAACCCCATCATTCATTTAGACATCTGAAAACTAAATTCGTATAATTTAAACAAAGCAGATCAACCACACGAGGTTTCTACACATTTCGGCTGCAGCGCCATCCATTGGGTTCATTTTCTGCAAAACCATTGCTTACCATAAAATGAATACGTGTTATGAATTTCAACCTTAACTGCAGCGGCACTAATCGGGTAAATTTTTATCAAAAGAATTTTCCATCATACAGGTACATAGCTCACATTTAAAATTTGAACGAAATCGGTTAATAAATACGATTTTTATAAATAATTCTACTCCAGCACCACCTAGCGAGTTTTCTAGTAGCATGTAATTGGACCACATATGTATGTAAGATAACCTCCGACAATCTGACGGAACTCTATTCAGTGTTTTTTGAGTTTATTCCGAGCAACGAAAACGGCTATCATTTTATGCAAATAGGTATGTATGTAGATAGGACAGTTTATAGCGAAACTCGTAAAAGCAAAGCGCCATTCTTTGTGACAAATGAAAAAAAATTCTTCAAAAATTTCACATCACTTTTACCTTACTGAATATTAAAGACAAAGTTACAATAGTTCAATGGGATTTAGAAGTCTAGGAGAAAATGGTTCCCAATCGAATGATACTTGCGCGTTTACGTAAATGTATATCGATCCAGCCTTTCCAATAATTACCACTTTTCGCCATAACTACGGTATTGATAACATATGTAGCTGTGTAGAATTTCAGAACGTTAGCGTGAGCAGTTCCAGAGATAAGCTATATGAGAAGTTCAGTTTGTATGGAAGGAAGGAGCCACGCCCCCTTTCCCAATGCATTTGCAATATATGCATCAGTGCTAAGTCTCAGTTCCCCAGCGTGATCGGTTTCAGAGATATATTGGTTTTTTACATTTTAGTCTGTATAAGAACTTTAACTAAACTAAATTTTTGGTCAGAATATTTATTTTCAACGTGATGCCAAATATGAACCAAGCAGTGCCACTTGAGCAAATGTTTATGTACCAAAATGCCTACCAAATCAGTTTTCAAACTACCAAACATCTTTCCATCATCAAAATGAAATTTCTTGAATTTAAGGGTTTTTAGCTACGCAAATTAGCAGTAAAAATTAAAATCTTTCTCTCAAGATAGGCAATTTTTCGTTAAATTTCAACAGCTGATCGATCATGTCTTTCGGAAGTGAGTAAACTCATACTTGAACAACTCTTACGTGTGACCAAATTGAAAGCAATTTTTGAACGAGGAAACGCAAAGTAACCCAGCAAGCAGAGAAACGTAAATTTTACTGAGTGCAGTGCAATCTCGTACAATTTTCGTATCCGGGAACGAACAGGAAACGACTATAATTTTCATTAATTCACGTAATTTGAAAGCAAAACTGTATTTAAGTTTTTCAAGTAGCAGTGCAGAATAGTCTGCTAGTATTTGTTAGCTTTCTGAAGGTGCCGTGTTCGATGCCGTCAGGTATTTCCTTAATTTATCTTTTTCCGAACTATGAAAAAGCATCTGTCAAGTGCAGAAGGAAAGCGTATTGAACAAAAAATTCAACCAGAAAATATTCAGAAAAACAGACAAAAATGCATCCGTTTCAAAACATATGTTTCTGCTACATATTTTCCTCCAATTTTTCCTTTACGGATCCATTTCCGTTTTTTTTTTTGCTGGCTGTGAAGCGAACAAATATTAGTGCTAAATTTGGTTGCGTTTCCAAAACATTTTTGCCTACCAAAAGCTTCATAAACCAATCAAACTACCAAAGGAAAATGAAGCTACCAATTTTGGTCCAATTGGACCAAAACGGCAACGCTGGAACCAAGTCAATGCAGCCGTTTAGTAGTTTAGTGAAATACATTCTAAAGAGAACTGCATGAAATTTTAAAACGTGACGTCTCAGATTTCTTCATTTTTGGGCAGTAACAACGAAAAGTTTTAATTTTTTTTAGCAAAAAACCTTCCACACAGAAATAAAAAAAAAATTAAGTTTATGTACAAATTAAGTTATATCAAGGCGAAATTTTGAGAACGGTCCGTTGCTAACTCTACACCATTTCCAGTTGTAAATGCGAAAGCGTCAATTGTAAATGAGAATANTAAAAAAAAAATTAAGTTTATGTACAAATTAAGTTATATCAAGGCGAAATTTTGAGAACGGTCCGTTGCTAACTCTACACCATTTCCAGTTGTAAATGCGAAAGCGTCAATTGTAAATGAG
>NW_016160308.1:0-1003 GCF_001687245.7 Rhagoletis zephyria
GAATTCGAACCCGACCATCTCCGGATATCAACAATTTGTGGCAAGCATCGTTGCGCACTCAGCTACACCCAGGGATATAAATTCGCTTTCAAATGTTGAATATCCATCAACACCACAGCACGCGATTTGTACGGATAAACATGCATGTACTATGTATGTACTTATGTATGTGTGTGTTGTCACCGCACTCGGAGCGGCGCTCTGCATGCTTGGGGTGCGTATGTACACACCATTGAGAGAAATAGAGATTGCGCCAATCAAGGTACCGCTAATCCGCTCTTTATGATTTTGACAGAATCAGCTGTGTGCGTGACGTCATCTTGGTGCAATTGTTGATTGTGAGCATACGAAAAAACCAAATAACAATTTTAATATATGTGCGTTAATATTTCTGCGTGGTTTTAAACAATTATTGAGACATTACAAAGCAAAATGAAGTGTGCCGTGGCAAAGTGTAATAGTGAAAACAAAAGGAAAGCGTGCGATATAAGTTTTTTTTCGTTTCTTACGGACGCAACGGGCGAAAAAGTGGAAGCAGTTCTGCCGGCAAGGAGATGCATTAAACACCAAATCGAGCTATTTGTGCATGAAGCACTTTACTAGTGAAGATATTGAAAATAATATTTTTAGTCAGTCTCCGACTGATACTACAGTATACCAGTAGAAAAGGTTTTTGTTGTTGTGGCTGTTAATTTGGTCCCCATAAAGGACTTGAGGGTTGCGAGCAACTGTTTTGCCGCATTCAGGGTGCTGTGCAGCAAAATAATGTGGTGAAAAATATTAACATCGGATAAATGGCGAGAGAAATATTGTTATGCGCTCTATAATTAAACATGAACGTAATAAAATGTTTTATACTTCAATACAACTAATTAACTTTATTTTTGCAATTCGAAATGATCTTAAAAATTTTTTTTGTGAAATATGTACTTTATGAGTTAAATGGAAACTATCTTATATGTAAAAATATATTCCGATTTACTTCAAATAAATGATGTAAAAT
>NW_016160308.1:1661-24634 GCF_001687245.7 Rhagoletis zephyria
GAATTACCAAGAAATAGAAACTCACCGCGATGCGATACAGAAATAAAAACCAACAGGGCTGCATTTTCTTGGTAACCACACAAGCGCCCAGAGCAATCTGATCCGCAAAATTATTTTGTGAAAAATAACAGTTGAAAAGAGTTTTTATACATGATTATCACATTAACTCATAAGTGAAAATTATTGTGATTATTTTTAGTTGCATGTAATTGTATTACCTTAGACTTTTTTTAATGTTTTCTTATATTCATTCTTTTGGGACGCAAAAGCAACCATGCGCTCAATTTCTTGTGGGGAAATTTGGTCCCCATAAAGGACTTTCACCACGAAACAGCTACAAAAACAAAAACCTTTTCTACTGGTATACTGTGCTGATACTCACCGCGAGTGGACGTATTTTTCTGACTGTGTTTCTCTCTTCTGTAGTTGCTTAACAAGTAACTTGCTTCAATTTGAGCGCTTACTCAGTGTACGTGATTTTTCTTTCACTAGTGTCTAACTACACTTACTCCCAATACGTAGGTGTAAAACGAAAACTCAATTATGGCCCCCGGGCCACCTAACCTAGGAGACAACAGGTTTGCCCTGTTGGCCTCTAGTCCAAAACCGAAAAGAAAAAAGCATCATATAAACCTTTTGACTATCCTGAACTTCCCCCATTAAAACAACGAAACCCCAAGTTTCTCACCATTTCTTCAGCTGATTCTGCAAAACCTCTTTCTAAGTACTCTTGCTTTGCAGTGCATAAATCTTTAGAAGCGATAAGTAAGGAAATAACTTCTATTTCGGAGTTACGCGACGGAAATCTACTTTTGCTAGTGAAATCTCCACTGATTGCACAAAAATTCTTAGCTTTAAAAAATTGAATGGAATATGTGACGTTAAGGTGAGTCTTCACGAAAATCTTAATTACTCAAAAGGAACAATATATGCTCCGTGCCTTAATTACGTCTCTGACGAAGAAATTGTCGAAAACATGAAAGAGCAAGGAGTGGTAGCAGTGTACAAATTCAAGAAAAACATTAATAGCAAATTAGTGCCTACTGGTGTAGTCCTATTAACTTTTGACTTATACAAACTTCCCGAAAAGGTTGAGGTTTCTTGGCGTACGGCCCGAGTAAAACCCTACTTCCCTAACCCCATGAGGTGAAAATCGTGCCAGTTATTAGGACATACCATTAAAGGGTGTAACAACAAAGCTGCTTGTGTCACATGCAACCTTCCCCCTCACGGCTCTGAAAACTGTTCCCGCACTTTATGTGCTAACTGCGCGGGCGATCATCCCGCGTCCGCCAACACGTGCCCAAGGTACATTCAAGCGAAAGAAATCTTGAAAATTAAAACTGAGAACAAGTGCTCAATGCGTGAAGCAATTAAAATACAAAAATCACAAGCACCCTCCCTTCCTAACTCCTCCTACGCTCAAGCAATAAAAAACAATGAACAATAAAACGCAAATAAGCAAGACTTAAACAGTCATTCAAAGTCACCTTCAAACTCCGAACCCACCTGTCAGCAGGTATCACATGCCAGCACTGCTATTAACTCCAACACTTACGCTCTCAATATTACTACCCAACTCAACAACAACACACTTGCTCAAAGTTGTTCTTCATTTGTTTCAAATTCACTCAATATTCCGAATAACAGCATTGCAATAAATTCCGACTTTCAATCTCAAACTCTTCCCTCACTCGACTCAACTTTCAACGATATGCTCGAAAGTATTATAATGAACTCAAAACCTCCATTAACTACACCACTCAATGACCCTCAATCTCAATCTACTCCCACTTCAAATTCAACGCTAAACGATCTACAAATCCTCTCACCATCAAATCAAAAGCATTCTCAGTTCCAAAGTGAATATGCTATGACAGTCTCGGATGATGAGTATTAAACTCTTCCCATTCACGTTATTTGTTTTAGTCTTATGGCAATGTTTAAAATTTTACAGTGGAACCTAAACGGATTCTACAACAACTATACTGAGGTAGAAATTCTTATCAAAGAACACTCACCCAATTTTACAGCCCTCCAAGAAACTCACCTCGCTGCAAATAAGAACGCACTTGTTCCTAATAAATTTTACAGTTACTTCCACAATTAACGCAGAATTCCACAACAAACAAGGTATTGCGTGTTTAATTAAAAAAGATATTAAACATAAATTAATCCAGATCCAATCGAACATAGCAAACTATAGCAATAGAATTATACATTGGTTTTAAAATAACAATAATCTGCATTTATATGCCACCACAACAAAATTTTTCTCTAGCAGAACTTAAGCATATCTTGAACTCTGTTTCTACAACAGTAATTTTTGTTGGTGACTTTAACGCTTGGTCACCAATTTGGGGCTCCCCAGACACCAATCGAAGAGGTACTATTTTGGAGAACTTCATTCTTTCAGAAAATTTGATGGTCTCTAATGATGGAAGACCCACGCATTTTTCTACGCATAAGACGTTTACGCATGTTGATCTTTCCATTTGCTCTGCAAGTATCGCTACAAAACTGTATAGCCACACGCTCGATTGCTTGTATGGTAGTGACCATTTCCCCATTGTCACTGAGTTAGCCACACCTTCTTCCGAAGGTGTTTGGCTTTCCCAAGCCAAAATTTCTTATAGAGAAAGCAGATTGGTCTAGTTTTGTTGAGTTTTCAGCGTCTTTCGCTGCCAAATTTCCAACCTCAAATAACGTAAATGAAGAGGCTGCGAACATCACTAAAATAATAAGATCCTCCGCTCATTTGTCCACACCACAGTCTTCTCACAAACCACGGAGTAAAGTTGTACCGTACTGGTCGACTGAATTGTCTAAGTTAAGAAATATAAAACAGCAAAACTGGAAAAAATATAAAAGAACGAGAACAGAATCTAATTTAATTTTGTACAAAAAAGCGAATGCAATCTTCCGTAAAAAATGTAAGGAAGCCAAACGCGCTTGTTTTGAATCTTTTACGAAGACAATAAACCCTAATACGAGTCCTAAAAAGGTCTGGTCGGACATAAAAATGCTTTCTGGTTCTTACAAGCAAACTACCATTAATTTGGTTAAAAGTGAAAACGGCCCCATTTTTGACTCCAAAGAAATAGCCGAACATTTCGCTTTAACATGGGCAAGCTATTCGCGTAACTCCAACTTTAGTAACGAATTTATCTCAATGAAAGATTCAACTCTTAGAAGGGCTTATAATCAACAGACTTCACCTACGAACATAATAGAAAATGACATCACTCTCTGAGTACGAATCTACAATTTCGGAAATGACGGGGAAAACCCCATCACCTTTGACTTAAAGCAAAGATTGATTAACCTTTATAATCAAATTTTGATTACGGCCATTTTCCCACAAAACTGGAAGAATGCCGTAATTGTTCCCATTCCGAAGGCAAACAGTTCTTCATCAGAAGTGCTAGACTATAGACCTATTTCCCTGATTTGTTGCATGAGCAAGGTTTTAGAAAAAATTATTTCTAAACGTATAATGTGGTACATCTCCAAACATCGCCTAGTAAGTCCGCATCAGGTCGCCTTCAAAGAAGGACACGGAACTGCTGACGCCCTTTTGTACTTTGAAAACTTCGCTGCAGTCGGCGTATCCAAACGCAATCATATTTCCACTTTAAGCCTGGATTTCGAAAAAGCGTTTGACCGCATCGGCGTACATATTGTCTTGCGCCAATTAGAGAAATGGAGTTTTGGAAATAAATTATATTATTTTATCAAGTCCTTTCTTACCAACCGAAAATTCAAGACAAAAATAAATAACGTTTTTTCAAGCTTTCACGCGTTAGAAAACGGTATACCACAAGGATCTCCACTTTCGGTGACCCTATTTACAATTGCTTTTGACGAAATAAGCCACATATTATCGAAGTACAAAAATATCTCCCACATCATATACCCCGATGACGTGTTGCTTTTTTCCAAATTATCTAACTTGGAAGTAGTTCAAAAGAATTTCGTAGATATTCTAAATGATATTTCTGACTGGTCTACTCTTCGGGAGCAAACCTATCTCTCAATAAATGTAAATCGTTTCATATTTGTAGGAAATTCAATTATAATAGCTTAAGTGTCATTTATAAAAGCGTAAATATTGTAAATGTTTCTAGTATTCGATTTCTAGGAATTATCTTTGATAAGCGTCTTACATGTAAGGAACATTGTTTATGGCTAAGAAAAATCCTAGCTGCCAGACTAAATATTGTTAAGTATCTGTCATCCAAACACAGTCTTATTCATACAACGAGTTTACTAGACATTACTAGGTCCCTGATCCTCTCCAAAATTGATTATGGTTTACCCATATATGGCCAGTGCGCAAGGAGCAACATGAAACTGGTATCGCCTGTTTATCACGCAGCTGTTCGAAGGAGCCTCCGAGCACTTCCTACTTCACCCACTTTCTGCATTTTGGTGGAAGCTGGACTGCCTAGCATCCAAGAAAGAATAGAACACACAACCATGCGGCTCATACCAAAACTGTTCAACTGCTACAACAGCATCTTGCTTGAATCCACCTTAGCAGCATGGAATGCTAGTAAAATTCCAACTCGCAAATCAACGATTATGAGATGCTTAGAATACGCCAAAAAAATAGGACTAACATCACCACCCCGATTCCCGATTCCCTAAGCAGCTCACCACCATGGCACTTAAAAAATCCTCTTTTCTTCTAGGCCTAACAAAATACGGGAAAGCAAACACTAGCTCAGTGGAATATAAACGTTATTTTGAAGAATATTCTGCCCCTTGGCGTACCGTATGGAAATGGATTTTCACGGATGGCTCTAAGTCAAATGATCATACCTCCTTTGCAGTCGTGAATTCCGATGGTAGAACAGTTACGGCAGGACAATTACCTAACTACTGCTCTGTCTATACAGCAGAAGCAGCAGCAATATACAACGCAATGACGTCTGCGTTGAAAACTAAGGAAAAAACCATAATATGTTCGGATAGTAAATCTACAATATCCAGCATTATGAACGTTTCGAACAAAGCGTCTATATAGAGTCAAGTATTCGCAACTTAATAATAGAAAACCAAAGCCAAATCAAAATAATGTGGATACCGGGTCACGCCGGAATAAAAGGCAACGAGTTTGCTGATCAAAAAGCAAAAGAAGCCGCAACCGAACCACTTCACACCTTTGATTATATGGTGAACAAAGACATTTTCTGTTTGATCAATGAATACCTCAATATCCAAAAAACTGAGGAATGGAATACCTTCCAGCACAACTATACGCATGTTAATCCTACAGGCTGCAAACCAAACTACCCAACCGCGTGCCGGATGAACGATATTTCTACTTTCATCCGCCTCCGTATGGGGCACACAATTATAACACATTCACATATTTTAAACGGCTTGAGTCAACCTCCTTGCCAATACTGCTCTTCCACATCAGTTACAGCTAAACATCTCCTAGACGACTGCACGCAATTTACTTCCACCAGGAAAGAATTATTTGACAATGAAGCTCCTTCGGAACTGCTGAGGATGCCTTCATCTGAAAACATCAGGAAAATTGTAGATTACTTAATAAAAACAGACCACAGGAAAATGATTTGAATTCTCATATATATTTTTATCTGTTTAACAGACTTGTACATACTTATCTTATGTATTTTATTCTTGTACTTTTTCATACTCACATTTTTAATGTAGTATTAATTAATGTAGCAGTAGAAACTAGTATTATTTCCTTTCAACCAATTCTCTAATGATTTAGCTTTTATAGAAAAAATAATCTTATTATAGCAGCGAGCCGTAAGCCCTGGCAGCTAGTGCTCCTTTCTTTCAAATTGTAAAATAATAATTTCATTATTATTTTTCATTTAATAAATAAATAAATAAATAAATATTTTTAGTGCTGGTATGAGGTAATGCACCAGTGGATAAGGTCGCCAGGCGCTAATTCAAGCGGCATCTTACCGCGCTGTTACGTACCTAACACAAAACAGTGGCCAAATTATTATACATTTAAAAGTTCAGCTTAAATTATGTTTTACTTACATAGCATATTTGTTTCTAAAGAAGCTACACTCATGCATCCTCTCGGAAATGGTACAACAGTCATCAAATTAAAGCTGTGGAGTCAACAGCTGTGGAGTTTATGGTGGTTGGCTACCGTCCACAAATATAAATATGCACTCTGCATGGCTTTTTACAATGGCGAGTCCAAAAAATCACTTTGCTGCACACTAGGGTGGATCGACAAAAAAAGTTTTTCCATGGAAAAAAATGATTAAGGTAAGAATTGTGGCGGCTTCCAAGCCATGAACAACGGTGTACGGCTCATTAAAATCGGACTTAAAATGGCGACGTAGTGTCAAAAAAAGTAAATAGCNTATTTCCCTCAGTGTATACATAAATGATCAGAAGGAAGAGAGAAGTCGATTAAGCGATGTCTGTCTGTCCGTCAGTCTGTCCGTGTACACGATAACTCGAGCAAAACTTGTTGAAAATTAGTATGTGAAGTAGAATTTTGGTACAAAATAATACTATTATGAAATTTTGGAAAAAGGGCGTGACCCCGCCCGCTTATGTTGAAATACTGTATCTTAGTAACCGCTTCACCAATCCTTACCAAACTCGGTACGAGCCTTGCCTAGGGTCAAGCTAAGAAATTTGTTAAAAATCTTTGAAATCAGGCAATAACCACGCCCACCTACCATATAACGGTAATTTACAGAAACACGAAAACTGCGATAAATCAGTAACTACTGGAGATTTTGAGTTAGATCGATTGTTGCAATGACAACGGAGCAGAAAATTAGATTATTATAGATTTTTGGATTTCTGGCGTGGCGCCGCCCATTTATGACCACAAATGCGTTTCTCGGTAACCGATTTATCTATTTCTACCAAAGTTGGTGTATTAAATAACCTTGGTACGAAAAAGCAATTCGTTGAAAATTATTGAAATCGGACCCAAATTGCACCGGTTTCCCGTATAACGGTACTTTTTGGATACACGAAAGCTTTGATATTTCAATAACTTAAGACGATAATTTACTCCAAGTTAATACTTACAGCAATCTCTTAACAATAAAGGCGCTGGCCCAATGCAGGCTTGCTTTGCACGCCTTGCTGACTTTAATTTGCTTTGATTTACTTCGAAAACTTGTTTGGCCGAATGGCGGCTTGTAACGCTGTCAAAGTAACCTGATGTCTGGTTGAAAAGTCAATGTCTGTGCCCTTAACACAAATAATTAATTTCCTAGAAAACTGTAGAAAATGTATCAAAAACTTTCATATTTATTTTTAAATTAATGCGAAATGATATTTGCATTTAAAAGAAATGGTACTAATGATACATATATATGTATATCTACATTTACTAAAAAAACTATAACTTAAAAGAGCGATTTACTTGAAGAAAAGAGCTATAGCTATAAGAAGTTTTTATATATATGTTTTTTCACCTTTCCGAAACCTTCCGCTAGATGGTAAGCCGGGGTGTATTAAGTTTGAGTAAATTGGCCCTTCAATTTCGAAATATTGAAGTTTCAAGCATTTCTGAAATTTACCGTTATATGAGAAGCGGCCGTTATTTTAGTCCGATTTCAATAATTTTCAACGTTTTGCTGTTAGGTGGCAAGCACAATAACCACACCGAGTTTGGTACAAATTGGTAGAACGGTTACCGATATACTTATATGTGATCATAAGTGGGCGGTGCCACGCCCATTTTCCAAAATTTTACCATAAACGTATTTCTTGGTAAAGAATTGTTGCAAGCATCAATTTTGAATAAATTAGCTTCAATATTTAATGATTTATCGAAGATTTTGTATTTCTCTAAATTACCGTTATATGGGATGTGGGCGTGGTTATTGTCCGATTTTAAAAAGTTTCGGCGGTTTTTTATATTGTGCATAGGCCAACAACTGTGCCAAGTTTGGAAGAAATTGGTACAGCGGTTACCAAGATATACACATGTAACCATAAGTGGGCGTGGCTACGCCCATTTTCCAAAAATTTATAATATTCTTATTTTTCGTCTAAAAATTATTGTAAATATCAATTTTGAGTGAATTATCTTCAGTAGTTACTAAAATATCGCAGTTTTCGTATTTCTGAAAATTACCGTTATATGGGAAGATATCTCAGCGAAATTTGGTACGTAGGTTTCTGTTAATCCAAGGTAGGTTGGTATTGAAAATGGGAGAAATCGGACAATAACCACGCCCACTTCCCATATAACGGTAATTTCCAGAAATACGAAAACTGCGATATTTTAGTAACTACTGAAGATAATTCACTCAAAATTGATATTTACAATAAATTTTAGACGAAAAATAAGAATATTATAAATTTTTGGAAAATGGGCGTAGCCACGCCCACTTATGGTTACATGTGTATACATATCTTGGTAACCGCTACACCAATTTCTTCCAAACTTGGCACAGTTGTTGGCCTTCGCACAACATACCAAATGGCCGAAAATTTTTAAAATCGCTCAGTAACCACGCCCACCTCCCATATAACGGTAATTTAGAGAAATACATAATCTTCGATAAATCAGTAAATATTGAAGCTAATTTATCCAAAATTGATGCTTGCAACAATTCTTTACCAAGAAATACGTTTATGGTAAAATTTTGGAAAATGGGCGTGGCACCGCCCACTTATGATCACATATAAGTATATCGGTAACCGTTCTACCAATTTGTACCAAACTCGGTGTGGTTATTGTGCTTGCCACATATAAGCAAAACGTTGAAAATTATTGAAATCGGACTAAAATAACGGCCGCTTCTCATATAACGGTAAATTTCAGAAATGCTTGAAACTTCAATATTTCGAAATTGAAGGACGCTAATTTACTCAAAATTGATACACCCCGGCTTACCATCTAGCGGAAGGTTTCGGAAAGGTGAAAAAACATATATTTAATACTTGCGCCGGGTATTTAATGTTCGGCTCCGCCCGAACTTAGACTTTCTTACTTGTTATATTTCGTCATGATATTCGAAAATCTGGAAGTTGCATACGATCTTCGACTGTGGTCAGCAGTGCTGATCGAACGAATTTTTAATTGGTATTATGACGCTCATTCAATGAGGAATAGCGCTATTGTGAACTTCGAATGTTTAGGTCGCTCACAATAGTATATTTTTGACGGCGGAGGCGCTTTGTTTACAAATTTAGCAAATTAAAATAAAAAAATTGGGGATTATTCGTGACCCTTCTTCGCCTCATTTTCATGATTCTGTTGCACTTACTGGTATGTCCGTTGTTAGCACTTTTATGCCCACAAGATTCTCTTGTAATGTCCGTCCTAGTTTACTTGATGTTTTTATAGATCCTCCTGTTCNAAAGAACACACCTATTTTTATACCCGAGCGCACTTGTGCACAAGGGTATATTAATTTTNAGATCCTCCTGTTCTGTTGTTTCGGCCTTAAATTAACATATAATTATCATGCAGCGAAAGCTTTTTACTATCGCGTCTATAATGGCATTAGACTTGACGCCCTGTTTTGTGAGCTGGACCAATTTGAGTGGAACCACTGTTGGCAATTAGAAACTACTGACGATAAACTGAACTTTTTGGCATATAATATTCTTTCATTTTGTAACAAGCATGTACCCCTTCGTCAAGCCAGTTCCAAGTCTTTTTCTTGCCCCTGGTTTACCCATAAAACTAAGTTGACGATTAAGAATCGCAATGCGTCATATACTGCATGGAAAAGGAGGCCAACTGGTGCGAATTGGGATGCGTATAAGTGTGTTCTGAATAAAGCCACCGTTCAAATTGCCAAAAATCAGTTTTACACTAGAAAGTTAAAAACTTGCTTTCCCCCCAAATAGTTGTGGTCGAATTTAAAACGGACGGGCGTGACTTCAAGCGCTAATACGCCCTGCTCTCTTGATGCTAATGAGCAGATTCAGGCAGTTTCATTCCTAATGTCACCCCTTCTAATTTCCTCCTCTAATCAAGGTTTCAGTTCACCGCAGTGTGAGAACATGAAGTGGCTAAATGTTTTTCCGAATAAAATCTAATGCCTTCGGTACCGACATTATTCCAATTAAATTTGTCAAATTAATATTACCATATATACTAACCTCTTCGTTTCCCAATGCATGGAAGCTGGCTCGTACCCAAAAAAAAACCGCGCCATCCTGCTTACAGATTTTTGGGCTGTACCTACCTGGCTACGCCCATGGTTGGTTATTGTAATAACTCTGTATAATTATAAGTACTATAAAATTTGTTAATTCCTTGTTATATTTTCTTGTTTTCTTATATTTAATGTTCTTATCTTTTTTATTTATTATTGTACAATAAAAGTTTTAATCTTAATGTGCTAATGTATAAAGGATATCTAATAAATTGAAATTGAAATTATTACAACGTTAATAAACTAAATTGTATGCTTATATTTGAAATTGTGTAGCTTAAAATGAAAATTAGTGACCAATCCTGACCGATCGATGACTAATCGATTGCATATAGTTTTTTTTCGTAAATGCTTAGATATCGTATTAGCACATACAATTCTTAACCTCTATTCCGAAAATTCAATCTAAAAGTAACCGGTAACGATGAAAATCCCGTCCGATCGACGAACAATCGATTGCATATATTTTTTCCCCCCTAAATGTTTGGATGGGGTACTAGCAGTGTACGGACTGTAACATTTTGTGTGGTAGATACGCCTTAAAAATTGTGATAGATCCGTAAAACAATGTGGTAGATTTACATATATGTATGTATGTATGTAATAAAATCTTACACTGTCTATAAAAGACACATTACTTAGTATATAAAAGATACAATACTTACATGCATTCATACATATATTACTCATGCAAACGAAAAACAAACACATACATATTTCGATGTTACATAGGTGTGTCAAAAAGCAATGAACTTTCCCGGAACAATCTTCCACCGGTAATTTTTTTTGCATAACTTTGTTTGCTCCTGAAAAGTATTTATTATTAAAAGACGCCACGACAGGCTAAAAAATAAATTTCCTAGATTTCGTTTAAATCTGTGACAACAGTAAAGCATTAGCAGCTAGTATTTGCAATAATTCTTTAAAAATCGATTTTGGTCGATTCAGTTTTCACTACTTTCTCTATTTTTATTGTTATAAATGCAACCAGAGTGATATCGCTATATGGCTGATATAGTATTTTCTCATCAAGTTGTCAAGGCATTGCTCGTGTATTTAACCGGGCCGTTACAAATTCACCCACTGGGAAAATAGGTAAGCACTTACGAGGTAAGCCATGTTTTCTTTCAGTTTTTAGTACCAAAATTGTCATCATGGCCAATGTCTTCTACTAGTAAAGCGCAAAATGAACACCTCCGACGACACATTACGTTGTCAGTTGCAAAATAACGTGCAGCCGAAATTATTTCCAAGCACCGAACTTCTCCGAGCGACTGCTCTGCATTACACGTAACTTACTTTTTAAAGAGGCTCAGAAGTATGTCTGATACCAAATGTACATTCTAAATTCCTACTTACATAAGCCGGGAGATTCGTCGGAGGTGTTCATTTTGTGCTTTACTAGTAGATGACGTTGGCCATGATGACAATTTTGGTACCAAAAACTGAAAGAAAACATGGCTTACCTCGTAAGGTGCTTACCTATTATCCCAGTGGGCAATTTTCCCCTCTCAATTTTCAATACTCTCTCACTTTTTCACTAACACACTCTTATTTATTGCTTGAATGGGTGACTTGCTTTCAATTTTTCTCTTTCAATTGAGTTTCAATTTTGCTTTCAATTTTAATCAGCTTTTCAGAATTGGCGTGCGAATTTTGTGAAAATAAAAAAAATACAAAGCTTATGCATGCTAAAATGTTAATTCTACAATGGAATTAAAATGGAAGATGGTCTTCAGAAGCCAGTTAGTTACTTGTTTTCTTGAAGATGGCATGTTGATACTGAAATTGCTTCTCAAATTGAATGCAGCCTACGTAATGGCTTTCAATTTTTATGATTTTATTTATTTATTTATTTACAGTCTACAAAGTCAAATGCTTCTTACAGACTAATTAATTAATTAAAAATAGAAACTAATTGGAGCTTAAATCTATCCAAACTTTCACTAAAATCGAGATCTTCATAATATCTGTTACATAGCCGAATTGATCTACTGATTGGCTCATAGAACGCATAACTAGTTCTATGAACCGAGTCGACAAGTAACCTATTTCGCCTCAAATCTCGCGGTGGAATATAAAATTTGAATAAACTGGCTAACAATGGACAATTGATGTGCTCATTCATGACATTATATGCAAAAATAAGGGACGAACAAATTCTTCTTTCATGAAGAGTTTGGAGCCCCATCAACTTACGTCTGGCAGTATATGACGCAAGGCCATTCTGCCAATTTAGTTTGAAATAAGCTATTTTAGTGAGCACTCTTCGAACCTTTTCGATTTTTGCTGAATGAGTATCGTAATACGGATTCCAAATGAATGAGCAGTATTCAAGTCTACTTCTTACCAACGAAACATAGATCGACTTCAAAGTCAAAGGATCTTTAAAGTCCTCAGAGTTCCTCCTTATGAAACCAATCATGGCAAATGATTTGGCAATAATAAAGTCAACGTGCTTAGAGAAGGAGAGCTTCGAGTCAAAGGAAACACCTAAATGCTTCATCTCAAAGGTGCGGAATAAATCAAAGTCATTCCATTTGTAATTAAATTGAATGGTGTTATTAATTCTTGAATATGTTACAATAAAACATTTATTCCCGTTTAAAAACAAGCTATTCATGGTGCACCATTCTTCAAAACTATTAAGATCACGTTGAAGTTTAGCACAGTCCGACAGGTCTCGAACTCTAAGAAATAATTTAACATCGTCAGCGAACATTAAACACTTAGCGAATTTAAATTGATACGGCAAGTCATTAATGAATATAAGGAACAAGAGAGGTCCACAATGAGTCCCTTGTGGGATTCCTGACCAGGCATTAACAAGCAAACTTGATTTCGTAGACCCAATTGTAGCAAAAAGCTTCCTTCCACGTAAGAAGCAAGTTAGAAACTTTAAAAGTGTACCAGTGATACCGTAGGCCTGTAATTTATGCACTAACAATGAATGATTGACTTTGTCAAATGCCTTAGAGAAGCCTGTGTAAATTACATCAAGCTGAGAGCGATTTTCAAAAGCTTTAACTACCTCATTTGTTACTAAAGCTAGATTAGTACACGTTGATCTACCAGGATAAAATCCGTGTTGGCAATCCACAATAGCACTGCTTAAATGATCAAATAACTTTTGATGGAGTATGAAATCAAATAGTTTAGCCATGGTGCTCTGCTTAACAACTGGTCTATAATTACAAATGTCATTACGGTCACCAGATTTGAATATAGGGGCTATTGAACATAATTTCCAAGGCTCAAGAAAAGATCCACTTTTTAAGCATTTCTGGAAAAGCAGTGCAATAGGGTTAGCTAAGCAGTCAGCGCAGTTTTTGAAAAACACAGGAGAAAATCCTTCAGTATCTACCTTAGAACTTGAATTCAAGTTCGAAATTGCGAGGCGAACATCATTTGCAGAGATTTCAAAAAAACTAATTGTTGGTAATTCAGTATGGGTAAAGTTGGGAAACGTAGAAGTATTATGTTTTGTGTAAACCTTCTGAAAAAGTTGAGCGAAAAGGTTGCAAGTATCTTTCGTATTATCAGACATTAAACCATCATATTCCATGCTAGTAGGAAATCCATTAGCTTGCCTCTTTGAATTTATGAAAAACCAAAATTTAGAAGGATTTGACTTCAAGTCCGATTCCACTTTGAACATATATTGCTTAAATAGAAACTTTCTCAGAAAAATAAATTTCTGCCGATCCTCTTCATTATTACTATTTCTCAGCTTTCTATATGCTTTATTTTTAACATTTTTTAAATGGGAACGCTTTGAATTGAACCACGGAGGTTTTTTATTTATTACGATTTGCCTAGACGGAACATAATTGGAGATGGCTTGCAGAAACCATTGACGCATAATATCGTAATGATCCTCCAGTCTAGCTAAAGACAACAAAAATGACCAATCAATGTCACGCAAAAATTTATTCATTGCAGAAAAGTCTGCCCGAAAGTAATTATATTCCACTGCGGACTCAAGCGGCTTCTTTTCAAAATTATAAAAGTCAAAATTAACATATAGAGCTTTATGATGCAAACTATTATCTAAAATAGGCGCTGGGCTTTCAAAGCATGATATTTTAAGTTCTGCAGTAACAAAAATCAGATCTAAAAACCTACCATTATTGTTTGAAACCGAGTTACATTGCTTAAAACCGTGCGAAAACATTATCGATATACTAATTCATCTATTTCAGACTTGATATTCGTAGGCAATATGTTATTACTATGATTCTGCCAAGAAATGCTACTTAAATTAAAATCTCCTAGGAAAATAATCTCATCAGACGGCTTAGCATTGTTAATTATATCTACAAGATTATCTAAATTACTTTGATAAACAGCAATATCACTATTAGGCGGAATATAAGATATTAAGAACAAAATAGTTTTATTGTTAGTAAACTTAACACTAACACAAATTTGCTCCAGATCACTACCAACACCATTCAGATTAACAGCTTTGCTGCAAAAATCCGTTCTGACTGCAAGTAAAACGCCGCCGCCTCTAACAAGGCCCGTAGTATCTGAGCAGCGATCTTTTCGATAGACATAATAGTCGTCGCCGAAAAACACATTCGAAGAAAAATTTTCATTTAACCAAGTCTCAGTTATAGCTATAACATCGAAATCATGTGATAAAACATTGAGATGAAACTGTGAGGATTTCGTACGCATTCCACCCGCATTGTGATAATGTAAAGAATAGTTTGGGGTTGAGGAGCGATTTGGTTTGGCAGATTCATTCACGTTACTGATTCTGCAGCGTTGGCGTTTTGAAAAAATTGGAATGGGCGCACCTTAACGTTTACTGGCCAGAACGCTGAGCTTAGCAGTTAATTATAGTCTGATAAAGAGACACCCAACTTGAAATTAACTCTTACCAATTTCTTCAAAGAGTCAGCAGAAAGGTCTTTTTTAATAAGCTTATAGCAAGAGATGCTGTTAGAATCAATCGATGCATGTTTAGCGACAAAATTTATTATGTCATTTTCGTTGACAGAGGGCTTAAAAGACGACAANTATTCACTCAAGATTGATATTTACAATAAGTTTTAGACGAAAAATATGAATATTATAAATTTTTGGAAAATGGGCGTAGCCACGCCCACTTATGGTTACATGTGTATATCTTGGTAACCGCTGCACCAATTTCTTCCACACTTGGCACAGTTGTTAACCTTGGTATAACATACGAAATGGCCGAAAATTTTTAAAATCGGACAATAACCACGCCCACATCCCATATAACGGTAATTTAGAGAAATACGAAATCTTCGATAAATCAGTAATTATTGAAGCTAATTTATTCAAAATTGATGCTTCCAACAATTCTTTACCAAGAAATACGTCTAGGATAAAATTTTGAAAAATGGGCGTGGCACCGCCCACTTATGATCACATATATGTATCTCGGTAGCCGTTCTACCAATTTGTGCCAAACTCGGTGTGGTTATTGTCCTTGCCTCATAGAAGCAAAACGTTGAAAATTATTGAAATCGAACTAAAATTACGGCCGCTTTTCGTATAACAGTAAATTTCAGAAATGCTTGAAACTTCAATATTTCAAAATTTAAGGACGCTAATTTACTCAAAAAGGATACACCCCGGTTTACCATGTAGCGGTAGCTTTCGGAAAGGTGAAAAACATATATTTAATACTTGCGCCGGGTATTTAATGTTCGGCTCCGCCCGAACTTAGACTTTCTTACTTGTTATTATTTTTGCAGTGACGAGAGAACCAGAAACAGCATTCGCATACGATAATGGTGTCGTACCAATTACATCAGGAGAAGTAACCTCAACAACACACGAAAAAGCAGACGAAGCGTCAATACTGTTGATATCGGCATTGTATTTGGCAGTGAGCATAGGCGAAGATGACATGTTAACTACAGCTGGCTTCTGCTCATTAGGATGAGCCGCAATTGGTTGTGATTCCACAAAAGGCTTTTTGTTATTATACATAGATGGCACTAACAACATTAGACAGGCAATGTGTGTGAGGAAATTGAAAGGCAAAACTAATTGTGTTTCGTTAGCGTAAGGAGAAAAGTTGTCAGCTTGCAAATAAAATCTTATTGGATATCCCAGCCGTCACACCCAATTTTTCTAACCTAACTTTGAAAATACGAAAGCTTCCCATCCTTTAAATAAGGTCATTTTATTAAAAGCATAATAAATATTCATATGAAACCAATAGCTCATTTTACTCTCGAACTTTTTACATCCTCAATAGTGACTCGTCGCACCCGCCACAAAATAAAGTCCCAACCCACCACATGCTAAAAGTGTTTTTTTTTATTTCCAAATATGATAATACCATTAAAGTAGGGCTGATAATCTCACCCGGGTAATGAGCTACCCTGGTACCCGGGTATCGGGTGAAGCCCTACCCGGGTATTGTGTATGTATGTATGTGCAGTAAAGAAAGTGAGTTAAAGTAATAAATGGAGATGAAACGTGCAATCTGGTACTTGTAAAGCTCCTCCACATGGTTGGACAATACAGACCTAACTGGAAAGGACCATGCACATGGTTGATATTGTGGGGAGCGACGAGTATTGTGCTTGAAAGAAATTCAACATTCCAGGGTTTAAATAAACTAAATTAAATACGCTGCCTTAAATTGATCATCGAGAAGCTCGCTTCAATACACGAGAATCTCGCGAGAAAGCGATCCCCGCGAGAAATTGCTTCTCGAACAATCTCGGGTAATCGGAGTCTTAAATTCAAACATTTCAAAGTAATGGAACGCTATGAGATAGTTCAGAGAAGATTTGCTCTTTTTTCGTCCTCTGTAAGAAAGTTCCTGGGACTTAAGCTCCCAAATTGTTCTCCGATAGAAAGTTCTTTAGAATTTTGTTCCCGTTTTTTTCTTTGCCAAAAAGTTCAGGAGAAATTTGTTAGCATTTTGTTCTCTTAGAAATGCCTCCGAAAGTATTGTTCGCATTTTATTCTCTCTGGGAACGTTCCTCAGGATTTTGTTCTTATATAATTCCCAATGATAAAGTTCTCGTCAGTTTTGTTCTCATTTTGGTTTTGGTTTTGACGCGTTCTTGGTAACAAAACTACGAGAACGACATTTAGTTTCTATCATACATTTTGTTCTCGGTCCCTATTTTTATACCTTTCATGAGCATGAAATGGTATTATAACTTTGGTCCGATGTTTGTAAGTACCAGAATAAGAAGAGATAGACCCATTAAAATGTATACTTAAATGATCAGAACGGCGAGCTGAGTCGATTTAGCCATGTCCGTCTGTCCGTCTGTCTGTCTGTATGTCTGTCTGTCTGTCTGTCTCTCCGTCTGTTTGTATGCAATCTAGTCTCTCAATTTTCGAGATATCCGGATGAAATTTGGTGAAAATGGCGAAGATCGGGTCGCTACAACCTATATCCACCATACAACTGATTGTTCAGATATGATATATTTTGTCATAACTTCTTCATTTATGCAGCTAGCAACATCAAAATTCGCACCGTTTTCACTCATTATTAACAGAGTACTTACAGTGAAAATAACAAAGATCGGGTTTTGTTTTACATATAGCTTCCATACAACTGATTGTTCAGATATGCGATTTTTTGTTATAACTACTCCATCTATGCAGTTAGAAACATGAAATTTCGCACTATTTTCACTCATTATCAACAGAAAGTTTACAGTAAAATTAACAAAGATCCTGTTATAACCTGTTTATTTCCCCATACAACTGATTGTTCAGATATGGGGTTTTACTGTAAAACTCCTTTATTTGGACAGCTAAAACCGATACATTTCGTAAGCTATTTTTTAAATAATAATACAAAGTCTACTGAGAAAATCGTCAAAATCTATGCTGTATAATCTTAATCCCTTGTACCACTGATTGTTCAGATACCAGTTTTTGCGATATATGTATCTCCTTTATGTAGGAAGCTAAACCCATTAAATGGTCTTGCCGGTTTACGTACCGATCACACAGCAGTGAAAATCACTTAGATTGGTTCTTTATAAGGTATATCTTCCATACCTCTGATTGTTTAGATATGATTTTTTATATATCTATCTGATCTATCTATGCCTGCTGTGATTATATAAATTTATTCAAATGCAGTAATCTGTTAAAGTAAAATTTTCTGATGCTTATGAAAGGAATGAAGCCTTCGGCATAGCCGAAGACAGCGCTGCTCTTACTTTTTAAATATTAATATTTGATAACCAGCATCAACATATGTATATTACCCGGGTACCCGGGCAAATCGGGTAATACCCTGCTACCTGGGTAATAAAAGCCCCGGGTAATACACGGGTAACCGGGTACCCGGGTATTATCAGCCCTACATTAAAGCATAAAACGGGCCTTTACATTCTATTAGCTACATACGAGAAAGGCACTTTGAACGAAATATTTATAGTTTGTGTAAAATTTGGAAACGAATCCATCAACTCAGAGAGGCGGGTGTCATCGATTACGATTGGTTAATTCGCTATGGTAGAAGTTTCAAGCATTTCGGAAATTTATCGTTGTATGAAAAGTGGCCGTAATTTTAGTCCGATTTCAATAATTTTCAACGTTTTTTTTATGCGGCAAGCACAATATCCACACCGAGTTTGGTACAAATTGGTATAACGGTTACCGAGAAACACATATTTGGTCATAAGTATGCAGTGCCACACCAATTTTCCAAAATTTTATCACAAACGTAGTTCTTGGTAAAGAATTTAAATATTTAATGACCGAGGATTTCGGTTTTCTCTAAATTACGTTTATATTGAATGTTGGCGTTGCTATTGGCCGATTTTAAAAATTTTCAGCCTCTTTGTATGCTGTACCAAGGCCAACAACTGTGCCAAGTTTGGAAATTGGTGGAGCGGTTACCAAGATATACACATGTAACCATAAGTAGACGTGACTACGCCCATTTTCCAAAACTTTAAAACATTCTTATTTTTTGTCTAACAATTATTGTAAATATCAATTTTGAGTGAATAGCTTCATTAGTTAATAAAATAGCGCAGTTTACCGTTATACGGGAGGTAGGCGTGGTTATTGTCCGATTTTGTCCATTTTCAATACCATACGTCCTACGCCCGAAATAAGTACACGTACCGAGTTTCGTTAAGATATCGCAATTTTTACTCGAGTTATCCCGTGCGCAGACGGACGGATGTACGGACAGACAGTCACCGCTTTATCGATTTCTCTTTACATTCTGATATTTATGTATACATTTGTCTATATCTATCTCGATACGTTTTGCCTGTTACAAACAACCGTTATGTGAACAAAGTTATAATACCCTTTGCACAAGTGCGCTCAGGTATAATTAAGAATGGCAAAAGTATCCACATTGAAAAATGAGCAAAATTATAAAATGTGGTAGATTTTAAGCTTACGGTGGTAGAAACGCCATTAAGCAAAACATGGTATAGTCCGCACACTGGGTGCTAGCTAGACGGAGCCGGTAGCATTTATATCGAAAATCGAAATAGGTTGTTGCCCGGAGATGGTCCTTTTCATAATGAAAAAAAAAAAAAAAAATTACTTTAATTACTCGTCTATTAATACCCCTATGGACCAAATTTGATGATTTTTTACGAAGTGTGCGTAAACTGGACAAATACTGTGACAATGGGCCTCATGCACAAAAAGTGAGCTTAAGTTCCGACTCGTTTTTCAATACAAATTCTTGAGCTTGAGCTCACCCTTTCAGTGCAAAAATTGAGTCTGAGCTTAAGCTCACTTTTTATGCATAAGGCCCGATGTTAACACGCAGTCAATTAATAGAAAACATGTTGCGCACCCCCCTTAAAAGAAGCACAACGCAAAAACCAGATCCGAAAATATTACTGCTTGTGGATCGTACAGATTCAACGCAATTGATACAAAAACAGGTACGTATGTATAAGAGTAGTTTCCTAGCTAGAGAACTTAATCATGAAGAAAAATATTTGCAGTTAGGCACTCCGTACATTAGGCGCCTAATCATAGTAGTGTAATCGTCTCGGCATATTAAAGTATAAAGCTTTTTTGCCGAACACATGTATTTCAACGAAGCTCTGTACATTACGATTCAACATCCTATTTTCGCCTAATCATAAAAGCTTCATGAATTGAAGCGCCCAACATTGTAAGGCGCTTGCAGTTTTGAAATCGTCATTTGTTTACTTTTTTGTGTTGGAAATAAAAATTATTTGTCAATTCAATAGAAAATAATTGAAAATGTATGATTTCGTGCTAAAATTCGGGCATATTGTATTAAACCACAAGCGTTTATGCAATATTTCGGAGCAGAAATATTTGCTGCAGTGCGTAGTTGAAAGAACGGCCGAAAAATTTTTATTTATAGAAAGTGTTTATTAGCTGCCATGCAAAAATTTGGGGACCAGGTGGTCCACTGGGTCATAGTTTTAAAGTATGTGCAAAAGGATCAGGTTGCATACTAGTAACTTGTTATGCTTACCTGGACCACACCAAACGTAAAAGCTGATATATGTGTTGAGAACCACCTCTTCGTGCCCCATCGGCAACATGATTCGGCTGCCGAATGTGCCATGTTCCAAAAGGAGTAGTTGTCTAGGTGGTCCCATGTTATGCTGCGGTGGTCCAGAAATGGTCCCATGTTATGCGTTGGACCAGAGGTGGTCAGGTCCAATGACATCACAATGTTAATGTAACCATATTTTCTCCATATATTTGGACCATTTCGGTTACTAGTGTTGGTTAGAATATAGCATGGTCCTGTACTAGTATTTAACCTAGTACCACTTTTTGCAGGGTAGTGACTTATGCAGTGCGTGCAAGTGTGCAGAAGCCGAGTCGTCATGCATTCGTTTCGGCATGACAAAACGATTACTCTACTTTGATTAGGCGCGTAATATCTATTTCGAAGAGTGTGTGCGATATGGTCCCCAAATAATTTGGCCAGACATGCATTGTTAGTTCAAAAGGTGTAATTTAAAATTATGGCTTTATAACTCTGCATTGGAAACAACGCCATATGCTTTTATTTCTAAAAGAAAATGGAAATAAGACCGCCCACAGACTAATAGTCACGGTTGCCAACTTTTGCATTCTTGAAACCGTGACACACAATGTTAGGAAAGAGGGTAGGTAAAATATCATATTAAACTACATTAATTTTAACTGTTAATTTTGAAAATATTTTGTTCAGAACCACAAAACAATATAAAATTTCATAGATACATAAACAACTTCCCAGAACAACAAAACAATTTAAAATTTTATGGATGCATAAAAATTTTCATAAAAGGATACTTCAATATTAATATTTTTAAATAACTTAAAAAATAAATTAAAATTTAAATAAAAATTACACCAAATTATAAATTTCTATATATCGACATCTGAGTGGAAGATCAACCTATCTCGGCAGCCAGATCGAAAACGCCCTATCTCAGAAAACTGTTGAAGAACGCCCTACTTCATAATTTAATTGAATAACTCCCTATTTCAGAATTTTATTGAAAAACACCCTATCTCAGAATTTCTTTAAAGAACGCCTTATCTCAGAATTCGTTTCAAAAACGCGAAAATATGGTGAGATAGGGCGTTTTTGAATCGGCAGCTGAGATGTCTAGACTATGTGCAAAACTCAGGAAATTACATACAAGTTGTCATTGTAGTTTGAAGTTGGTAAAAAATGGCGTTTTATTCAAGCAGCCACGACTTGAATTCTTTGTTTAAAATCCATTCGTCAAAAAAATAGCAATCGCGTTTTTGACTCTTTCGTGTCACTCACTAATTTTAACCGGGACAAAATTACATATATTTTTTCATCTACACTCAAGAATTTACACATTACAAGGGTAACAATTAACGTTTTAAAATTATCAGCTGATTCTACGGCGTTGCCACAAATTGTTAGCAAACAGGCAATACCGCATGTGCAGTTTGTTTATTGCATTTAGAGCAGTGCCCGCCAAACACTTTCCTGGGAAACGAACTATATTCGGCCTTTCACATGTACACAATTGGCTTCTTACACATACACAATCCAATGTAAAAACAATACAATGTAAAAAGCAAAAAATGGAGGCACAAGACGACTGCGGTATTTTCTTAGATACAATGCAATATATATTAATACATATTATATTGTTAAAACTTAATAAAAAGTATTTATTTATAACCTGAACTTCAGCAATATTTGAAACTACATAATCATATGCATAGCATAGTGCATGAATCATTAAAAAATCCAATTAACGCTTTCTAAAATCCAATTTACACTTTCTTAACTCCAATTGACTATTCTCAAATCCAATTTACTCTTTCTAAAATCCAGTTGACTATTCTATAATCCAAATGATCGTTTATAAAATCCAGTTGACTATTCTAAAATCCATATGGCCCTTTCTAAAATCCAGTAGACTATTCTAAAATCAAGTTTACGCTTTCTAAAATACAATTGACTATTCTAAAATCCAATTGACGCCTTCCAAAATCCAACTGGAAATGGTGTAGTCCTCAATTATAATAATATCCCAACGGTTTTTACCCTCCATTCCCGCCCATCCGCACGAGGGGCGCAGTTCGCATGACGTACGGAACCAATATTTTAAATTTTTGTGCCGAGTGACGATAGGCAGGAGTTTGTTAAGTGTCGAGATCTAAAACTGTTCAGCTACAGAACTAAATTCATCAGCTGATTTTATGTATTAGGCCGGGTCGATTTTGTATGGGGGAAATAAAAGTCATTTGACCGCATTGTAATAGTAATATTATGATGTCTTAGGTCTCAGCCAATTGTTATTGGCTACGAAAGATTAATTTAAAACTTATCTTTAGCCCGCGCAATTGAATCAA
>NW_016160308.1:29242-45040 GCF_001687245.7 Rhagoletis zephyria
ACTCAGACAAGATAGAATCAATTCAAAAACAATTCCTACTTTTTGCTTTAAGAAATTTCCGATGGGATTCTAAATATAGTCTTCCACCTTATACGAGTCGCTTAAAACTTATTAACCTTCCTACACTTGCCAGTCGCAGGGAAATGCTTGGTATAATTTTTATAGTTAAATTACTGACAGGCTCAATTTCAAGTCCATCTCTTCTGGCTGATGTAAGCTTTAATGTTCCCTCACGCGTATCAAGACACTTTTGTCCCATATTTCTGAAAGCTTGTAAAACCAATTTTGAATTGCACGACCCACTCCGTTACTTATGCCAGGATTTTAACTCTCATTCCAGCACGTTTGATATATCAGATCCGCTCTTCAGCATTAAGAAAGCGATACTCTCCTCTCTCAATAAGTGAATTATTGACATAAATATATATATTTTTATTTTATTTCTACTTGAAATCAACGAAATTTTCTTTTAATATTCAGAGTGCTCGAAGCACGTTGTCTTCTTTGCTCAGAAATCCACACTTAAATTATAAAAAAATAATAATAATTTTGTACAATACATACAAAATTTTACCAACTTTTTCCTTTCTTAGGGCCGTTAACTTTCATTATATGTTTCGATGTTGTTTAGATCTAAAAAATAGCGCGCAATGAAAAAAACGGCAAAAAACATACCAAAGTTTTTATAATAATACAACACAGAAATTTTTTCCGTGCATTACCACCAACACATTCTCATTTTTTGTTTCATAACTAATACATTCTCATTTTAAGACTTTTCTCTTTTTGGCGGGCACTGATTTAGAGTGTGTGTGAGTCGGTAACAAAGTTCGATGTGAGTAAATTTTTTACAAGTACGAGGTGAATAAAATTTCACTAGCTAGTGAAATTTTTGACAAATGTATAGAAAATTTTGACAACTGCAAATATTGTTAAAGTGTATAATTTTTCCGGCAAAAATTAAAAAATATTACACTATATTAAATATTTCTTGTAAATAAATTTATTTAATGTTTTAAAAGCTTTAATTGGTTAAAATTAAATTGATCAAAAGCTTAAATTGATGAATTGCAATAAATGATGGTAGATATTTTTTTTTAAACATTTATTTCACTTCAATGTATAGTATTTTTTCTGTGGTTGTCAAAAATTTACTGCTGTCAAAAAAGATTTAATTTCACACTGCAGATTGGCAACTGCCTCACTATAGTAAAAATATCATTCACCAGCGTTCCCCACAGAACTTTGTTACCGATTCACACACGCCCTTAGTTATGATTGAAACAGTCTGCAGGAAATCGCTGTAGAAAAAAAAACGGCGTATAGTGACGATCAGTGAATAGGATTTGTAAAATATATGTCTTAATTTATTTCTTGCAAAAAACCGGGACTTTTTGCGTCCCGGCATGTGTCGTACCGGGACCGGGACTTAGCTCTTAAATCCGGGACAGTCCCGCCCAAAACGGGACGGTTGGCAACCGTGCTAATAGTACACGTTGATAATCTTTTACATGATAGCAGCTGGCGAATTTAACATTGCGATATCCACGAAGTGTTTATTGCCTTTTCTTTTTTCGATAGTTCCAAACCATTCCTAAATTCGACAGATGGGATCTAGTTCAGTCTGCTTCCCTTATACCAGTTCTAAAAGACAAACGCAAAAAGTTACTAGATTCTTTCAAACAGTCGTTTTGACTTTCCCCACTGCACTATGGCTGAGGGCACTTTCTGCGGCCAAAAATCAACCAATGCAGATAGGCGGTTAAAATCGTGTACACATGCTTCTTAGAAGCTTAAAAGACGTTGGTTTGAAAATCTGCGAAATAGGCTCAACCACACCCACCGACCATATACCGGGTGTCCCAGACCACCAGTTCAGCCTTTCTAGAATGAAGGAAAATGTTTTTATTGGAAAACAGAAAAATATGAACTACCAAGTCGGGGATGCTCTATCTTTTGGCCGTATTACCGACTTCCGGGACCGGGAGTCCATTATTTAACCCGGAAGTCCATTCCAGAGAATTTTTCCGGCAACAGTTACGTATTTTTGTCCGCAAAATCCGGATCTTTGGTAAAAGCATGTATGTCCAATTAAAAAAATGGACTAACGGCCCATCCACTCGTTGAATATTTGTTAATGTTTGACTTTGATGACGTCTGGAAATAGTAGTTTTATCAAACAGCAACAAGATGCAGCAGACAATCCATACACCAAATGAAAGTAGATATAATGCTCTTTTATCAAATGTTTATATTATATCGGACGAGATCGGACAGAAAAAGTCACACTCCATGAAACAAGTATATGTATAATCATAGCATGCACTTTGAAACAGTGAGTTTTTTAAAAACACAAATGTTATTTAAAACCCCCGCGTTGCACTGCAATTCAATATAATAATATTGTTAGGAATAATAGCGATTACGCCAAGTTCGAACACTGTTGTTTGCTTGATTGCTTTCAAGTGATCTTTATTGAATTAATGATTACGTTTTTGTACAAACTAGATGCTTACGTAGCTAAATAATAAGGGCATAAAAACTTTGAATCGTAAGCAAAATTATTGTAAAGGCTTTATTCCCACGTTTTGGTTTACATAAGCATAATTAATGCAAATGCTTTATTCCCACGTTTTTGTTGACATAAGCACATTTTGCGTCTACTTCCATTTGCGTGCATTAATCAACAATGTCTTATCTGTAACTTGACATATGCCAAATTATTTGGCTATAAGAATACACTAAAAGGCATAAAGTGCACGCTACGCATAAAAGAATGCAAGCGAAAATTAATACCCTGTTGAATAAAGCCAATGCAATATTAATATGTCGACTTTTCTTATTTAATAACATCCTCCCCCCGGTGAGCGCAGCTCGAATTCCTTAGCAGGTTCTGTCCTAAATGTTTATCGTAAAGTCCAAACATCCTTGAGAATGTCGAGGCGCAGGTGTGGGTTTTTCATTTTGACCGGATGTGGTCGCAGTCGTGGATGCGTGCAATGTTTCCTGTTTGGCTGTTTTAAATTTTCTTTTGACTAGCATGAACACCAAAAGGCACAAAACTGTAACCAAAGCAGTGTACCCAACCGTTATGTGGTGCGCATTTTGTGCTTCAAGTTTGTTTGGGAGTTCTAATATGCGTTGATTGGCCAATGATGATTGTAAGGACGTGAGGTTTTGTATTTGTGTTATGTATTTCTCATCATCCCGTGATTGAAGAAGAGGCTTTATATGTTCTGCTGCAGCTACTTCGGAAATTTCTCCCAGGCTAGTGTAGGACGAGCAAAGACTCGTCGATATCAACTGATCTGCTTGAACTGATATAAAATTATGTTTGAGTATGCAGTCTGGTTGGAGTGATAACAGTCCTGATCCTTTTAAAATCACCTGAATGATTTCTTTTCCACATACTGCGGTTGCACGAGATGAAACTGACGTGGCATAAATCCATTGATTTTTATGCTGTAGTGATATCCATGCAACATCGTTTGGTGTTTTTCGCAGTTGACAACTTGACTGGGTGTTGTTGTTGAATAAATTTACTTCACATGCGCATTTAGATGAACCGTGACTATAACGAATTTGAATTTTAGAACAGATGTAATTTCCATTTTTAATATCCACACAAGATTGAAATTTGGAGATGCTCAGCGGGAAATATTGACCGAGAGCTGTGTTTATTGCCAAAACTGCAGCACACGGACTTATTTCAATCATAGTCCCATTAGTCCAAGTAGGAATTGGTAGCAGATTGAATAAGTCATATCGATCATGCTCTACCAGAGGCAATGTGATGCTGAATACAACATGCTTTTCTGTAAGTCCTCCCTTAACCGTCATGAGTTGGTATAGCTGGAGTAAATCTTCTTGGTTTACAGGCAGTTCCAATGGTGCTGATAAGTGAAGTTTAATTTTGTTTACTTCGTCTTGCAATTGGCTGGGCGTCAGCAGAAGAGGACTTATTTTTCCGTGATGAGTATCTATTAGAACGGCTAATATTGCAGATTGCATTCTTTGCAAATTGGCTGCCATAAGTGTGAGTTGGATGGATAACGAGGAAAAGATTCGAAATAATTTTTCTTGGTATATCTCATGCGTGTCGTTGCTGATCCTCTGGAATATTTGACTCACTTGTTGATCAATGATGTCGAACTTCCTCTTGACCGCTTTTTGATCCTGCTTCAAAATGTTGATGGTTGAGTCCACAATGGATGTTTGATTTCTGATCAGGTGCAGCAGATGTAGTTCATTTTCCTTAACGTGTGTGATTGTTTTGGACATTTGTTCTGCATATTCTGCGTCCAGTACTCCAAACAAAGAATGAGCGATATTTCCAACTGCATCAATGGCACCTCGTTTACGCCGATTAGATTTTACTATTGCGTAATCTAACTGCAACTCTTTTTCAGTCTGCTCAAGATGTGCTACCAGAGAAAAACATGAGCTTTTTTGTGTGATTTCTTGACATAAATGGCGCAGGGCCCTTGTGCCATTTGACAGCGCTGCTAGTTCTACCAAAAATCCTTCCATGTCATAGTAGATTATTAGGTTCCAATCAGTGGTTGATATGGCTGTTGAGCCTATTCCTTCAAAATGAATGCCAAGCCTTGATCCAAATCGCTTATTTTGAAGTTCAGCTCCTAAAGCCAGTGGTAAGATGAGTAGGGTAATCAGAAGTGTAGCAAGTCCTTGGTGTAACGAAGGATTATTCCTCCTTGATGGAATTTTGTCTTCCTCAAGCAGTTTGTTGGTTGATTGTCGTCCTGTGGTATCATTTGTTTCCTTGGGCAAGGGTGCAAGCCGATGAATAGGCCTCTTGCAAGTGCCACTAGCAGTTTTTACATCAGCCACTCTCACTACACCGTCGTTTCCTTCATATACATTGATGATTCTTCCTAATGGCCACTGCAGTACCGGTGTGTTGTCTTCTTTGATGATCACCATGTCACCTACGTTGATGTTGTTGTGTTGTGTCTTCCACTTATTTCGCAGCTGAAGGTCCGATAAATATTCGCGGGACCACCGATTCCAAAACTCGCGTTTGAGGTGAGAAACAAGTTTCCATCTTGTTAATAAATTTGTTTGCTGTGGCCTAGACGTTGGATCAACTTGGGCATTAAGGGGTTCTCCTATGAGGAAGTGGCCTGGAGTTAAAGCTGTTAGATCGTTAGGATTGTCGGACATTGGGCTGATTGGTCTGGAATTTAGGATTCCTTCCACCTCGATGATTACCGTGTCCAATTCTTCATACGTTAAGGACGCTGTCGAGGTGCTTCTTATTAGTAGATGCTTAGCTGATTTTACCGCTGCTTCCCATAAACCGCCAAAATGTGGAGTCCTAGGAGGTATAAAATGAAATGTTATTCCCTTTCCGCTGCACTGCTTTACTATTGATTCTCGTGATGAATTTCCATAAACAACGTCAGTAAGTTCAGAAAGCTGGTTTTTCGCGCCTACAAAATTGGTTGCGTTGTCACAATATAAATTTTGACAATGTCCTCTTCGGCTTATAAATCGTTTTAAGGCACCAATAAATGCATCCGTCGTTAAGTCGCTGACTAATTCCAAATGCACTGCCTTTGTGGCAAAACAGCAAAATACCGCTACATAGGCCTTTTGTGGTTTCTTTCCCCTTATCTTGAAGTGAACCCAAAATGGCCCGCAGAAGTCCACGCCTGAGTTGATGAATGGTCTTGCTGGAGTTACTCTTGTTGAAGGCAAGTTCCCCATAATTTGACTCATTAGTTTTGGCTTAGCCTTGGTGCATCTTACGCAGTTGAGCACAATTGATCGTGTCAGCAATTTTCCCTTTATAGGCCAAAATCTTTGCCTTGTGTAAGCTAAGAGCGCTTGAGGTCCACAATGACGGTTTTCTTTATGGATCATTTGTACTAATAATTTGGCGAGTGAATTGTTATGTGGAATTAGCATAGGGTGTTTGGCATCGTATGCAAGTTCTGATGCTTGTAGACGCCCTCCAACTCGGATGATACCATTATTGTCCAGAAACGGTGACAGGCTGCGGAAAGAACTGTTTTTGCGAACTTCGTTGTATTTTTTAAGGTGCTGAAGCTCTTCCTCAAAGTCCGATTGCTGCATTGTACGAACGATTACCACAAGCGCTTTTTCCAATTCGTGTACGGTCAAGGGAATGTCTGACTCCCGCGATTGGTTTCTGGCCTGGTTGATAAATCTCAGCATGTAGCCTGTCACTCTTTGTAATGTTTTGAAAGAGCCATTGTGTCGAATGCTATAAAGTACGCTTCCTTCATGTCCAGTGGTTGCAACAGCGACTGATGTCACCCCTTTCCGTTCCATGTTGATACCTTCGTCGATTACTGATAATGCCTTGGAATACTTTGAAGGCCAAGTGTCTTCTTTACCAAGCAAGATTGTTGGCCCATAAAACCACATATTGCAGGTTTCTAGTCTCCCCGGCGGCAGTCCTCGTGATAGAATGTCAGCTGGGTTGTCTTTTGAGCTTATATGCCGCCATTGTTCAGCGGTAGTGTGCTCATGAATAACAGCTATACGGTTTGCCACAAATGTTTGGTATGATGCTGAGGATGAGTTAATCCATGCCAACACGATTTGTGAATCAGTCCAAAAGTATGTAGCCACATCGTCTAGCTTAAGGTCTGATTTGACCCTTGTAGTTAGTTGAGCACCCAGTACTGATGCACAGAGCTCAAGCCGAGGAATAGTTTGCCGTTTCAAGGGTGCCACACGAGATTTTGCACAGAGCAGCCTCACTTGTACTCGTCCCTCATCCAGCTCGGATCTAATGTAAATCGCAGCACCATATGCCTTTTCTGATGCGTCGGAGAAGACATGAATTTGAATTTTTGCTGGGATGTATCCTTCAAACACGTGCCGTGAAACTTGCAAGTTGTCCAATTTTTGCAAATCATTTCGAAATGTTGTCCATCTCTCATTCAAATCGGCTGGTAATGCTTCATCCCATGTCAGCTTCAGTTGCCAGAGATCTTGAATAAACATTTTTGCCATGACTACAATTGGTGCTAGTATCCCCAACGGATCGAATAGCCTTGCAAGATCGGCGCTGACTGAGCGTTTAGTTGCAAGACTGCAGCTTCCTAGGCATACCTTTACGCAGAATCGATCCATCTTAGGCATCCATGTTAACCCCAACGTTTTAATAGTTTGATTGATGTCATTGTCAAAGTCTATGTCAACTTCTTGTTCCTCCCTGCTAACATTTTGCAGTAATTGTGAGTGATTGGCGCACCATTTTCTTAGGTTAAGACCACGTTGTTTTAAGATGTGTATCAGTTGCTGTTGGATTTCCATCGTCGTGGTTAAGCTGTCTGACCCACCGATTCCGTCATCTACATAAAAATTGTCCTGCAGAAACTGAGCACCAAGAGGATATTGTAATGCATTTTCTTTTGCAATTTTCTGCAAACATTTGGTGGCTAAATATGGAGCAGATCTTGTCCCATATGTGATTGTATTTAGCTGATAATGCTTTATTGGTAGGCTTGAATCCTTTCGCCAGATGATAAGTTGGAATTTGCGTTCGTCCGGTTGAATGAGCATCTGTCGATACATTTTTTCTACATCTGTGGTGAAGACGAACCTGGGCAAACGGAAGCGAAGTAAAATGGTGAAAAGCTCGCTCTGAACAGTGGGTCCGGTATACATGAGGTCATTCAAAGACATGCCAGTGGACGATTTTGCTGATGCGTCGAACACCACACGTAATTTTGTAGTGCGGCTTTCGGGTCTCACAATGCAATGGTGAGGAATGAAGTACCTAGGTTTACTGATGGAATCAATATCCACTTGCGTCATGTGCCCCAAGTTCTCATATTCCTCCATAAATTGTACATATTGATTCTTTGTCTGGAGCGATTTTGCCAGTCGACGTTCTAAGGCCAGGAATCGATTATACGCCATCCCATAGGATTCCCCTAAGGCCTCCGGATTTTCATGAAATGGTAGCCTTATCATGAGTCTCCCATTTACATTGATGAGTGTATGTTGTGCGAAATGAGCTTCGCACTGTTTTTCTGCTACGGAATGTTGTTTTCTTACAGGAGGATGTTCCTCAAGTTCCCATAGTCGAGCAATGGCTGCATCTAAGTTGATGTCATCGTTGGTACAGATTCCACATATTGCATTTGAGATGTAGTTGCCACCAACTTTTCCCGCGATGATCCATCCCAGCACTGTATTTTGCAGAATGGGTAGGTCATCTGACAGTTTGATTTGCCCTGCTGCCATCAGTTGGTTGTAGAATTCCGCCCCCAACAATATATCAATTTTGTCAGGACGATTGAATGATGGATCGGCTAACATGATGTTCTCAGGAATTTGCCATTCGTCGATCTTGATTTCTTGCGACGGCTGCGGGGATATAATCTGAGGAAATACCGCTGCCTCTAGCCGCGTTGTAAAGTTGTTGATCCGAGACTGTAGCGCCACATTGACTCGATGCTGTATCTTAGTGCTCCTTGACCCGATGCCACTAATGGAGATTGATGATGGTTTAGTTGAGATGCCAAGACGTTTAACCAATCGTTCAGTCACAAAATTAACTTGTGAGCCTGAATCGAGAATTGCCCGACACTGCACTTCTGTTCCGATTCCTCTAACTTTCACCATGGCAGTGCTGAGTAGTACATACGTGTTTGACTTTGTGTGCTTTGCGGTGGTAAGTGACGCTGCTTCGTCTTTTGATGGCGTTGATTTGGTCCTGGATGGTGTAGTACTTTGCGATTCGTTGCCTTGTGTTGGAGTGGCTACTGATGTAATGTCTTTGCTCACATCCCTTTTTGAATCCTCGAAATGTAACAGCGTGTTGTGTTTTTTGTTGCATTTCAGACAGTTTCTTAATATACAATTTTTAGAACCATGTCCCGGTTTTAGGCAATTGTGGCAATATTTCTGCCCTTGTATGAACTGAAAGCGTGCCGATGGAGACTGTTGTAAAAATTCCTTGCAAGAAAATAATGGATGTTTTCCTTTTTTGCACATGCTGCAAGTGTCATTTCTATGACCTTTGGATGTGACTGAAGTGCACACCTTTGCAGTTGAGCTTGTAGATTTGTCTTTGACACCCATCGCTTCCATGGATTGAAAGTGTTTCTCCAGAAATTGCAGGAATTCCTTGAGTGTTTGTACCTCCCGTGGCTTTGATAATGATTGTTCGTACCGCAAACGAGTCGGTTGATCCAGTTTCTTTAGTAGAAGGGGGAGCAGAAGTGGATCCCATGTTGATGTGTCTATCTGCAAATTTTGCAATGCTAATAGACATTCTTGTGTTGTGTCATGCAGTTTTTTGACATTGTCCATTGATGTGCTTCCAGGTGTAGTAGTTAGCTCATGTACTAACTTGCTCACCAGCAAGCGTTTGTTGTTGTAACGCTCCAGAAGCATGAACCAAGCTGCATCAAAATTCTCTCCTGTTGATGCGAAATGTTTAATTAGATTTCCAGCCTCCCCCACTAAGTGAGTTTTCAAGTACCACATTTTCTGAACTTTTGAAAGAGGTTGATTTATTACCAGTTGCGAGAATAGGTCATGAAATTCTTGCCATTTTAAATAGGTGCCATCGAATTTTGGAATTATTATCTTCGGCAGTGAAATGGATTGCAGTTTAATCGGAAGTTGGTTTGAAGATTGCTCAGTATGGGAGTCACTATTAGCTGCTTGCAAAGTACTCCATACCTTTTCCTCAAGTGAAATGAAGTTATCGACCTTGTAGCCCTGCTCGGTTGGGTTGTCGAACATCTCATATATCCTGAAGTGAATGTCTTCTATATTTTCCCACAGTTTATTAATTGTTGGAACACATTTTGGTGAAACGTTGTCGTTCAGTAACCGTCGCAACGACGCCATCATTACCCCTTGTCTGCGGACTAGTTTAGTGTACTCGTTGGAAGCTGCCTGTTTGGTTCCAGTATCATGCCGTGCTTCAGTGTTGACTTTTGAAGCTGAAGCATCATGTTGGTACGTACTTCCTTCATAAGTTGTTAAGCGCAATTCTCTCGTCGGGGTTTGAGCCAATTGGAGCACTGCGGACTCGAAAATCTCCTTGTACTGATTTACAATTTCCATTATATTGTTATAGTAGTCCTTTGTAAAGTAGTCGTGATCCAGCTGGGGGTTTTCAAGCAGTCGAAGTTTGTTGTCAGTTGTTTCAAACTTCGACCACTCGCTGTCCAGTCTTCTCAATCGCTCTTCGTAATAGCTGATTGACTGCTTCCTGGATTGCGGGTCCTTTTTAAAGTTTCGGACAATTGATTCGATATTGCCGCCCGTTTCTCTTTGTTGTCTGGCCAAATCCTCGAAACGATCCATTTTTCTTCTTTTAGACTAGTTTTGTGGCTCCTTAAACTGCTGCACTGGCCTTGTTTTAGCTGAATGTCCTTTCACAGGGGTCACCAGAATGTTCAGAATAATAGCGATTACGCCAAGTTCGAACACTGTTGTTTGCTTGATTGCTTTCAAGTGATATTTATGGAATTAATGATTACGTTTTTATACAAACTAAATGCTTACATAGCTAAATAATAAGGGCATAAAAACTTTGGATCGTAAGCAAAATTATTGTAAAGGCTTTATTCCCACGTTTTGGTTTACATAAGCATAATTAATGCAAATGCTTTATCCCACGTTTTTGTTGACATAAGCACATTTTGCGTCTACTTTCATTTGCGTGCATTAATCAACAATGTCTTATATGTAACTTGACACATGCCACATTATTTGGCTATAAGAATACACTAAAAGGCATAAAGTGCCCGCTACGCATAAAAGAATGCAAGCGAAAATTAATACCCTGTTGAATAAAGCCAATGCAATATTAATATGTCGACTTTTCTTATTTAATAACAAATATTCTAGCACAAACTAAAACCAAAACAACAAACAATATGTTGACTGGTATTGGACCAGGGTTAACTTGCGGTCATAAATTTATAGTTTCTCTTCTAATTAGAGTATCTAGAATAACGTCCGCCTATTAAAAAATGTGAAAGCAAAAAGTGAACATTGGACTTTTGGACACTGAAAGGGCTTATTTCAGCCATAGTACACTGTAGCGATTTAAAATTAGTTTCAAAGAAATGTCTTCAATGTAAAATCAATTTTTGCTTGCTGTTATTGGTTAGTAGATTCCAAATGGTCCGAGGCTCGAATGCCGTCAGACGCATGATGTTAAAATGGTGATAAATAGTTTTTTTTTTGTGGTTTTAAGGGCGTGAGTGAATCGGTAGCAAAGATTTGTGGGGAAATCTGGTGAATGATCTGATGAATCTGCTGTGTGAAATTAAATCTTTTTTGACAGCAGTAAATTTTTGACAGCCGCAGATTTATGCGGTATAAAATATCCTAAATTGAAGTGAAATGAATATTTTAAGAAAACATCGACCATATCATTATTGCAATTCATCAATTTAAACTTTTAATCAATTTAATTTTAATCAATTAAAGCTTTTGAAAAATAAAGGAAATGTATTTAATATAAATATTTAATATAGTGTAATACTTCTTAATTTTGCCGCCAAAAACTTCATCTAATATCGTGTTACGGTGTTTGTGGTCGAACTCCTCCTAAATGTGGGTATGAGAATCGGATGTAAAGTATATTTCATAACGCTAGGTGCAGGGGGCGTGGCACCTCCCATAGAAACCGAATTTTCAATATTACATATCTCTGGAAGTGTTCATGATCTAGTTCTCGACCCGAAAACAGTCGCATACTCTTGGAGAAAAATTGTGGTTGTTGGAAAACGGGGCGTGGCACCTCCCAGAAAAACCAAATTTTTCATACTGCATTTGTCTGGAAGTGTTCGTGGTAGAGTACTCGCACATGGTATGGAGATATATGAAAACAATTGCATACTCATGGAGAAAAATTATGGTTATTGGAAAAGGGAGCGTGGCGCCTCCCATACAAATCGAATTTTTCATATTGCATATCCCTGGAAGTGTTCATGGTAGAGTACTGGAATTTGGTATGCAAATATATGAAATCAATCACATAGTCGTGAAAAAAAATTGGGGCTATTAGAAAATGGGGCGTGGCACCTCCCATACAAGCCGAATTTTTCATACTCCATATCCCGGAAAATGTTCCTGTAAGAGGGGTCGAACATGGTAAGGAGATGTGGTACCTTCAGCATCACAACACGCGACATACATATGTACAGAAGTATCCAGTTTACATTTAATATTATTTTAACAGTATGGCCACACTAAGCATTAATTTGTAGTATTATTCATTTTCTGTTATCCCGTTGATTGGAAATAAATGACGACGAACGACTGTTGTTGTTATTGCACTGTTCCGCAATCACATCTTTTCGCTTTCATGGAAAATCGAAAGGTGTAGGCGCGGACAGGCATAGCAGCACAGACCAGTTCTCATACGATTATAGAGAAGGTGACACGTCATTTTATTAAGCAGCTTCAACGGGTTCCCAAAGTGGTGATCCCGGCGTGACCAAAAAAACCGTTGCATCAACAGTTACCCCGGATACTACGGACTTAACTGAAAACACCGCGATAATCAAGGATGCCGCGAAAGATCCTGATGAGAATTCACCCACGGGTACAATAAAAAAGGTTAACTCCTTGGCAATGAAAATCGACATGCCAGCAATCGATCGGAAAAACATCGGGGTATGGCTCTTGAGCCTGGATTACTGGTTTGCAGCAATGGGCATCAAGAGCGATACACAAAAGTACAACAGCGCGATGGCGGCATTAGGCCCACGCGTACTGCAAGACTTCCGCCGTAGGGGAAGTGCTCGAACAAGGACGATACGAATTTATCAAACGCCGATTGATCACCTTTTGCACTGACAGCCAGCAACGTCGACTCAACCGAACGCTGAACGAGACACAACTTGGTGACCAACGCCCAAGCCAACTACTTGCAGAGATGATGAGATTGGTGGGCGACACCATGAGCGAATCTGCAGTAAAAAACATGTGGGCAAAACGCCTATCTATGCTCAGGCCGCCGTAGCCGCTTGCACAGGACCATGGAAGGAGTATTTAAAAATTGCAGATGCCATCGTTGATACGATTAGTCTACAAGTGAACAGCAATACGGGCGACCAGAGTAGCCACATAACACCCGCACCTACAGCCGTCGTACAAAGGCAGTCAAGGGGAGAATATGACGACCTACAAAACGCCGTATACGAGCTAACTAAACGCTTGGACCGCATGAGCGTCGAACGCGGAAGGCAACGCGAACGAAGTCGTCTGAGTTACCGCCGGCAATCTCAAAAGCACCGACGAATGCTGGTGCCATAGTAAGTTCGGCTCAAGTAGCAGAAACTGCAGACCACCGTGCAGGCATTACAAGCCTAGTAACAATGATAATAGTGCAAAATGAATCAACGCGGTCGCTGGCGCAGAAATGGCAGCGGTCGCCAGCGTAAACCGCCTCACAATCAATGACCGAAAATCCGCCATTTCTTATCGATGCAGGAGCCGACGTTTCCGTCCTACCCCACCTTTTTACCGCAAATACACCGGCATCGACGCTTAAACTTTACGCAGAAAACGGCACACCCATTTCGACGTTCGGACATCTACGCTTAAGCCTCGACCTCGAAACCTTGCGAACGCACAGCACCTCTACTACACAGGATCGAATCGAGACGACCGGACAACCCGTGTCCTCCCGTCCACGCCGATTGGAGCCAGCGAAGCTGAAAATAGCCAAAGACGAGTTTGAATTTCTTTTACGACAGGGCATCATTCGCCCATTCTGCAGCAACTATGCAATCCCACTGCATATGGTCAAAAAGGCTGACGGCAAATGGTGACCGTGCGGTGATTACAGGAGGCTCAATTCGCAAACAACGCCCGACCGATACCCGATACCTTACCTGCAAGATTGCTCATCGATGCTAGACGGGTAGCAAATTTTTAGCATAATAGATCTGCAGAAAGCATACCACCAGCTTCCGATTCATCCAAACGACGTTCATAAAACGGACATACCGACAACGTTTGGCCTATACGAATATTTGTACCTGCCTTTCGGCTTACGAAACGCAGCACAATCCTTCCAGAGGTTGATCCACGAAACGCTTCGAGGGTTGCATTTCGTATTCGCATATGTCGATGACATACTCATCGCGTCACGAGACTACGAACAACATCGCAGCCACCTACGTCAAGTTTTTACCCGCCTCAGAGAATACAGCCTCATCATCAACCCCGCCAAAAGTGAGTTTTGCGCGAAGGAAATCAAATTCCTAGGGCATTTAATTACTCAGTCTGGCATCCAACCTTTGCCGGAAAGGGTCGAAGCAATCAAAAAATTCTTTAGCTACAGTTAATTTTTACCACAAGTTTTTGCCTAACGCAGCTGAATACCAAAAGACGCTAACAGCGATGTTTCCCGGAAATAAGCGAAACGACAAAAGGACCTAGTACGGAATAATGAGCAAAGTGTCGCATTTGAGTAATGTAAGTCAGAACTCGCAAACGCCGCTATATTGGCTCATCCTCGTCAAAACGCTCCTCTGTCAGTGGTTACCGACGCCTCGGACGTTGCAGTTGGAGCCGTGTTGAACCAGCTGGTGGAAAAAGACGCACAGGCCCTTGGCTACTTCTCCAAAAAAACTTACCGCAACGGAGCAGAGATATAGCACCTATGACAGGGAGCTTCTTGCTATCTACAAAGCTGTCAAGCATTTTAGATATATGCTGGAAGGCCTAACATTTTTCATAATGACCGACCACAAGCCGCTTATATTCGCTTTCCAGCAAAATAGAGAAAAGGCGACACCGCGTCAAGGCCGACATTTGGACTTTATTAGTCAGTATACAACAGACCTCCGATATATCGAGGGAGCAAACAACCACACAACAGACTTGCTATCCAGAGTAAACAAAATTACGTCCCCAATAGACTTCAGCGAAATAGCGACAGCGCAGAAAAACGACGCCGAACTAAAGGAATTGATGGTAGGTAATACAACCTCACTAAAGCTCAAGCTTCTTAAAATTCTTAAAAAGAGGAGCCAAGCGAAATATGGTGCGATGTTTCATCTAAAAATGTGCGCCCGTTCATCCCCAAGCAGTTTCGGACACAAGTTTTAAGCAACGTTCACAACAAGGCACACCCAGGTTCCAAAACCACCGCTTTATCTGGCCGAATATTTGAAAAGACGCTGCACTTTTCGCACGACGCTGCCTCCAATGTCAAAGATCGAAGGTCCAACAGTACACACCGTACACACAGTACAATCGACGCTTCAATCACATCAACGTCGACATCATCGGCCCTTTACCTCCTCACAATTGGCATCGTTATTGTTCAACGCTAATCGACCGGCAATTCAGGAGTAAAGTCCTCTCTCGACGTACGAAAACCACGCTCTATAAGTCACTCATCATGCCCGTGCTGGTATATGGCGCAGAAGCTTGGACAATGACAACATCCGATGAGGCGGCTCTTGGGGTGTTTGAGAGAAAGATTTTGCGGAAGATTTACGGTCCTTTACGCGTTGGCGATGGCGAGTACCGCAGACGATGGAACGATGAGCTGTATGAGCTTTACAACGATATGGACATAGTGCAGCGAATTAAAATACAGCGGCTCCGCTGGCTTGGTCATGTCGTTCGAATGGACACCGACGCTCCAGCTCTGAAAGTATTCAACTCGGAACCCGCTGGTGGTAGCAAATGAAAAGAGGGAGGCCCCCACTGCGATGGAAAGATCAGGTGGAGAAGGACTTGGCTTCACTTGGCGTTTCCAATTGGCGTCAGTTGGCACAGAGGAGAAACGACTGGCGTGCTTTG
>NW_016160308.1:45223-55548 GCF_001687245.7 Rhagoletis zephyria
GAGAAACGCCTGGCGTGCTTTGCTGAACTCGGCCAAAATCGCTTAGGCGGTTACAGCGCCAAAAAGAAGAAGAAGAACAATCGACCGCTTTACGCGTTGGCCAGAAGCGACTCCAAATCCGGACATATCAGCAGAAACGGTGGCAAAAACCTTGGTAGCGACGTGGATATCACGGTATGGCTGTCCGCAATACATCACGACCGATCAAGGGCGCCAATTTGAGTCGTACCTCCTAAAGGAGCTGTTCAAAATACTCGGCACCAAACACGTAAGAACAACGCCTTACCACCCGCAGTCGAACGGGATAATAGAGCGGTGGCATAGGACACTAAAAGCGTCAATTTTAGCAGCCGGAAAAGATACATGGACCGATAATTTACCACTAGTACTTCTCGGTTTGAGGACAGCGTACAAGCCCGATCTAAAATCTTCACCAGCGGAACTATTGTACGGCACAACGCTAAGAATACCAGGCGAATTCGTTGAGGCAGCCCGCTCCGAACAAACACCCTACGAATTCCTTAAAAATTTACGCGAAACAATGGAAAAACTGCGACCAACTCAAACCAAGTACCACACCACCTTAACCAGCTACATTCATATCAACTTAGAAAAATATTCACATGTTTTGGTTCGTAACCACCGTATACGCCCATCACTTTCGCCAGGTTACGAAGGGCCATTTGAAGTAAAGCAACAACATACAAAGTTTTTCACACTGTTAAGGAGAGAGAGACGAGTAAACGTCAGCATCGATCGACTTAAACCATCGTAACTTTGGGGAGACGAAGAAAAGGCAGAACGTGCGCCAGCGCCGCGACAAACAACAGAAGAACAACAATCGAAACCTCAACGCAAGATACGAAAACCCGTACGATTTCAGCAGAACAAGCCTTCAGCATCACAACACGTGACATACATATGTACAGAGGTATGCAGTTTACATTTAATATTATTTTAACAGTATGGCCACACTTAGCATTAATTTGTAGTATTATTCATTTTATGTTATCCCGTTGATTGGAAATAAATTACGACGAACGACTGTTGTTGTTATTGCACTGTCCCGCAATCACATCTTTTCGCTTTCATGGAAAACCGAAAGGTGTGGCGCGTACAGACATAGCAGCACAGACCAGTTCTCATACGATTATAGAGAAGGTGACACGTCATTTTATTGAGCAGCTTCAACGAGTTTCCAAAGAGGTATATGAAAGCAATCGCATACTCATGCAGAAAAATTGTGGTTGTCGGAAAAGGGGCACCTCAGATACAAATCGAATTTTTCATACTGCATATCTCCGGAAGTATTAATGGTAGAGTACTCGAACATGGTATGGAGATATATGAAATCAATCCCATACTCTTAGAGAAAATTGGGGCTATTTGAAAAGGTGCGTGGCGCCTTTAAAACTCACTGAAATTATTACGTACATATCTTTGTATGCATATACAGTGAGTAACTTTAATATTCGGTTTTTTTCATTACTGTGCTTTTTATACTAAATTTCTACAGGAAAAATTAGAAAAATTGCACTTCTTTCACATCATTGTTTATGACATGCATTTCCTTTTATGGTACGGTACTTCGCTGCTAAAAAGTTATAGTTAAAAGCCGACCCAAATCCAAAATCTCAAAAAAGTCAGAATTTCACACAACATTAATATTCGGCTTTCTTACACCCCTATTCTGCAATTCTTTCGTCTTCGGATTTTGCTACGAATCGTAGAAATAGTATCTGCAATCTGAATTGTATCTCCGAATTTTCGAAATTCGTAACAATGGCATGCGTAAAAACGAACGAGTAAGCTATTTTGCGTAATTTTGTACGAAAACAATTCTGTGTCGGAGGCGAGATAAAATATGTAAAGCGATGTGTGTTTGCAGGAAATATTAGTGGTGTTCATTTAAACAGATAAATTTGTTTTTGGAATATACGTATATTTTTGTCCACTGCTTTATATAAACGAGCAAAAAAGAATCTTTGTTGCATTTTGGAACGAATTTCCGTCATCCCTTGTCAAATTTGGTTTGGAGACATGATTTTCGGTTGTTGTGTCCAATCGCATAACCCGAATCCAAAAACTTTAACATACACGTGTAATCGAAGGATTCACATTTTATTTAGGATAAATGTTTCAATTTTCCTACCACTAGCTTATTAATAAACTCGGTTTGCACTATGCACAAGAATACCTTTGTATACCTTTGACATGCGGAAGCCCCTCTTCTCCGGCAACACGGAAAGGAGAAGTCTACTTAGTAAGGGTTATAATCCGTAAGCGCGGCCGAAGGCAGAAGCAGGCGCAACAGGTGATGGACCTAACAAAGTGCATGTTTTCAATGCCTTGGAAGAAGTTGTTAATGCATTAACTGGATTGAGAACCAGAGCTTCAGGCATAGGAGGAGTTCTGACTTGTGGTTCAACAATTCAACCAGAAGCCGACATAGATGCGCCCATTGTTACTATGCCCGACGCTCCGCATACCTTTGTGAATCCAGTTGCCATAGCGCCCTCTTATAGCCCTAACAGACATGTGGTTTGTACACCATGGTATGCATACTATGGATTTTGATACTATTTCGATGAGACACACATCTAGTACGTATACCGATGTTTTGTTTTTTTATCACAACTGATAGCATGTATGTATGCCATTTTGCTCGCGCTGCTCTTACAGTCGCAATGGCCGAGTGAACAGAGCGCTAGAGTGCCACTAGAGAGATCCGAGTTCGAGTCCCCGGGGACGGGTTTCTTTTAATGATTTTTTTTTTTAATTCCTTTTTAAATAATCTAAAGATTTTAATGTTAAAAAAAAAACATTTTTATTCATTGACTTTTTATGATTTAAAGTACCTAGGCTTATTTCATAATGAAATTGTTGTTAAACAAATATTTCCTCGCTTCATTTACGCGTTTTAAATAAAATAGAAAGCAATTCTCTTTTCCTTCATATCTTTCTTTTTGAGACTAAAACGTGAGACAGCCTACTGAATACCAGGGTAAATATTTCAAAGTAAAAATATGGAGGAAAAGATAATTCCTTTGTATTTTATTTTAAAGAACGTAAAAATGAAGGGAGGAAATATTTGTTTAAGAACAATTTCATTAGAAAATAAACCTAAATAAGTGCTTTAGTATCATACAAATTCAATGAAAAAAATTTTGTTTAACATTATTATTATTATTTTTTTATTTTTTTTTTTTCGTCGGAGAGGGAAATGCTTTATGCACTGGCCGGGGGCGCTAGTCTCTATACCACCTTCCCCGAGTGTGGGACTCCCACCGAAGCGTGTTGGGCTACCCACTAAAACCCAAATTGCCACCACCCGCGCAAGAATCCCGCATCTGGCACCGCAATTCTGCATGTCCTCAGATGCAGGAGCGCGCTGTTAGAGCCTTGGGGCTGCTCTTTTGTAGGGACGTTTCATTCGGGTGTCTCAGTAGACAACCGTCCTCTCGTTTGCAGCGGAGTACGAATTTCACGTATCTCGCAACTGCTTCCCACTTTTCTGCGCTGTGAGATCATTACCCCAACTATGTTGTTCGGAGTTATGTCTCCGTGTCTTTCTTCCAACATTCTGCGCGAAATCAAGAAGTGTTCGCAGGTGAAGAATGTGTGGTACACGTTATCTTCGACGTTTCCACAGTAGTGACAGAACGGTGAGTCCACCCTTCCCATTCTATGAAGATATTCTCGGAAATAACCATCACCGGTGAGGAATTGCGTCAGGTAGAAATCGACTTCCCCATGTGGTCTGTTCAGCCATGTTTGAAGGTCGGCTACCAGGGAGTGCATCCATCGACCTTTTGTGCTCGCGTTCCAGTTTTGTTGCCACTGCTGGATCAGTTGCTCGCACGCCCTTGCCGCGGCAGCTGCTCGACCTATCTCGGCACTGAGATTGTAAATCTCTTTTCGCTCGTAAGCGAGTAGCTCAATTGGCATGATCGCCAGAAATAACTAGGACCGCGTCCGCGGACACTGTACGGTATGCAGAAGCAATGCGTAGTGCCCCTCTGCGCTGGACCGAAGACATTTGAATCCGGTATTTTTTGACTTTCAATGCGTCAGCCTATATTTCTGCCCCGTACAGGAGCACCGATTGGACCGCTGTCATCAGAAGCTTCCTGCGGCATGGCTTCGGGCCGCCCACGTTCGCCATCAGCCGGCTTAGATCCACCGTGCTCTGCGCAGCTTTTTCACATACTCCATGGATGTGTTCCCAGAATGTGAGTTTGCTGTCAAGCTTCACCTCCTAGGTATTTTGTAGACCTAGAAGTCGTCACGAGTTGAGGTCCGACCATTATATTTATAATTGTTGGGATCCGTTTCCTGGTGAGGAGCACGATCTCCGTTTTGGCTGTAGCCAATTGCAGACCGTGATCGCTCATCCATCCACTGACGTTGCGCATGACCTGGTTTAGCTTGAGCTGTGCTAGCTGGACATTTCTTGCTGTTATGACGGCTGCCACGTCGTCCGCGAAGGCGACAAGGAAGGCGCTCTCCGGCATTTCCGTGCGGAACGGACTGTCATACGTGGCGTTCCAGAGGTCCGGGCCAAGTACAGACCACTGTGCCGCTCCGCCGGTTATACAACTCTTTCTCTGACCTTGTGTTGTGTCGTACAAAAGCCAACGGTCTCTGAGGTAGTCCCGGATCATATCTAGCAAGTATGTTGGAACCTTGAATGACCGTTCCAAGGCCTCCAGCATGTCGTCCCATCTTGCCGAGTTGAAGGCGTTCGTGACGTCCAGTGTGACTAGCAGCACTATTGGCCGCGCCTGGTGGCAGGCTTCTTCGGCCTTATGTACCGCTTCGCTTATTATTATTATTATTATTATTATTATTATTATTATTTTTATTATCATCATTCTTTATTGATGAAAATAAAATATTCCACCAACATTTCTAGCGCATTAGCTGCTAATTTTTATTTAAAAATAAATAAAATAAAAAAAAAACAATTAAATAATAAAAAAAAAAATCTCCCACGCGAGGACTCGATCGCAGATCTCTCAAGTGACGCTCTAGCGATCTGATCACTCGTCCATTGCGACTGTTGAACCAGCGCGAACAAAATGGCATACATACATACATTCTATCAGTTCACTGTCTCTGTTTGTTTTCACCACACATTTTTGGTGAAACTTTTTTTACTCTCTGGCTGCGTTTCATGGTATCCTCGCTTAATACCACGTTCATTTTCGTAGTATAGGAATCAGCTTCAAACCACTTTGTACGATGGTATAATTGTGGTTTACAACAACAGACATGTAGTATAGAATGCTAGTATAGTATATAAACCATATGTCTGTCAGGGCTATTACACTGCTGCTATAATTGCAAATTCATCAGAATCCATAATTTTCCTCAAAATATGTAAAATTAACCGATTTTACAATAAACAAGCACATGATGAGTGTTTTTTTAATTCCTTTCCATTTTGTTTTCCTTCATTCGGCTATCTTCGAAAAACAACTGATAACTGGCAATGCTGCACATGTTTCCGCAAGGGTTGCGCATGTGGATTTTTCGTTTTTCGTAGCGTATCTTAGTACAGTTTAAGGGCCGGTTGTTCAATGTCTGGTTATCACTACTTGACGGTTAAACATCATTATCGACGTTTTCGACATCATGCATATAACATGTGATCGACAAAGCAGTCGTTGTATTTAACCGGAGCTTCTACCTCCGATTAGTGCTAATCAGACATTGAACAACCGGCGCTAAAACTGCGCACAGTTGCCATTTTATCATCTGACTGCTTCCAATTTTGGCTCTCCAAAACTCTAAAACCCGGTGCTGATATTTAAGCGACATTTGGAAAGCATGTATACCCCCCACCTAATAGTCTTCTTATAAAGTTTGATGGTTCCAATGACTGAGTAATTAGGTAAAAGCTATTAATAGACGAATGCACAAGAAACATGGTGCCAATATTGGTGGAAGAACGTTACTTTCCTGGGTGAAAGCAAATTTAACTTATTTTCAAGCGCCGCAATTGTTGGAAGCGCAATGAAGCGCCGAAACCGCAGCTCCTAAATCCGATAATAAATCATGAAGACGACGATGTAATTACTTGGGGCAACATTTCATCCCTGAGAGCTTAAACTCTCGTTTTCGTCTGGAATATTGAAAATGAGGATATTTATTTAACATATTGAGAGAAACTTTGACGCAACCGGATGAGAAAATTACAATTCTGCGCAGTTTTAAACTGCATTAAGATAATTATACTGAGCAAATACCTCACATTGTGGGAGAATGGCTGGTTTAAAAATGGCCAAAACTGATCTTTACTCCTCCGAAATCTATTGGCTTATACTCCATCGATAATTCGTGGAATGAGTTTGGACTGCGTGTTCTAAAGAAGCCAATAACTTCTCGAAGGGAGCTAAAAAAAGGTTGCAGGAAGAATGGGCGGAAATCGGGGGCTATACTCTCAAATTAATTAATTATTTTCCAAAACTTGTGAGTGCTGTTATTAAAGCCACGAGTTTATCATTAAATATTATTCCCTAACATTTTATGCATTTATTTGCAAGTATATGGCTACATCATTTAGAAAACCGAATATAATAATGTTGTGTCAAATTCTGACTTTTTTGCGTTTTTTGGTTTCGTTTCGGCTTTAACTATAACATTTTAGCAGCGAAGTACCGTACCATAAAAGGAAATGCATGTCATAAACTAATGTGAAAGAAGTGCAATTTTTCTAATTTTTCCTGTAGAAATTTAGTATAAGAGGCACAGTAATGAAAAAGCCGAATATTAAAGTTATTCACTGTACACTTTTACTTTTGCTAGGTTATTTAAATATGGTTATGGAAATATGCCTTCTGACAACCACCAAACCGTAATATAACAAGATAAATGCGTCACTGAAAATCATGAACGTGAACTGTTGGTAAAAAATTAGGACCAAAATGTTTCAATACAAAAATTTAATTTTGGGCGGGGCGAAGTTCGCCGGGTCTGCTAGTTTCCTAATATTTTAATGTTGTTGCTTAAATTTGGGACAGAAAATTTAAACACATAAACAATCTTTGCGATTCTTATAATTTGCTATGCATTTGTCACAAATTTAGGGTTACCTTTTCACAAATTTAGGGTTACTGCTTTTCAACTGGTGGGGATCTAGTACTGAACTAGAAATTTGGTTCCTTGCTCGCGGTTTCCTTGCAGGGTTATGAGCATACATATATATATACATGGTGTCCCAGAAGTAACCTGCCAAACTTGAGGAGAAACCAGGTGGGGTGGTGAGCGCCCTGATAAGCAAAAATTTTTCAGGTAAAGGTATCACCGTTTTTGAAATACTTAAATTTTTTTGAATTAAAGAAAAATCGCGCCTTTTCATGTATGTATTTTCTTTAACTGCATCTACAAATAAGGCTATACTTAGTAAATCTTTTATGTAAAATACTTCCACTTCCACCCTTCTCCATATTCAAATGCAATGTAGTAAAAATATTTTAAGGAAACATTATAAAATTGGGACTATTTTGGGATTTTTAACTTTTTGATATTTGGTTCCCCAACTTTGACTATCTCTGGTGAAAAAAAATGTACTGAGCTATAACTTTACATTACATAAAAAAAATTGCTCATTTAATAAAGATTTCAGAAAGGTGCCACTCTTACTGTTGCGAATAGAAAAAAGGTATAGCCGCTTTTGTGGGAAAAGGACTGAGACACGCTGGAATGTGTTTAGTAGATTTAAATTTAAGTTGCTCTTGTTGACCAATGACATGCTAAATAGTGCAAGGGTACATTATTTCCTGCTCCTGACATTATTTTATGTTACTTACCGGAATCGGGACTAGAATCTATAGCAAGGGCTATATCTATCAATATTTTTTGTGAAGGATGGGTTCATGTGAAATAAAATATACATACATGAGTTGTTTGAAGAAAAATTTATTCATTTATTAATAAAATATGCTCAAATTGGCGGCCTTCTACTCTAATACAAGCTCGGCACCTTTTAAGAAAAGACGCTTTTAGAGATCTTAAACTCAATTGGGCTATCTTAGCAGCAGCTCCATTTATTTGTTCCCGCAAACGCTCTTCGTTTTGAATTGTTTTTGAATACATTTTTTCCTTAAAACAGCCCCAGTAGAAAAAATGTAATGGATTCAGGTCTCAGGTATCGTCCAATCCATCGGCGAGGATAAGTTTCGTCTAAATGAGCACTTACTTCACGCCCGTAGTGAGCAGGGCACCCGTCATTTTGCAGCCATAGTCTTCGCCGCAGGTTTAAGGGTACATCTTCTAAAAGAGTTGGAAGCCGTTCCTGAAGGAACTCTAAATAACTGTGAGAGTTGAGCGTTGGCGGCAGTTCCACAGGTCCTGCGAACGATCTTCTCTCATTTCGTGAGGATTGTCTATCTGCCAACTGTGAAGGTTATGAAAATCACGTTTGCAACATTTCACGGCAAAATCTCTTTCTTGTAGAGCCTGAATACGTTGAATGTGGTAGGGATGGTATTTTAAAGCTTTGTAAACTGTAGTTTTTGGTATTCCAGTCCGTCTTTCCATCATTCTCCCTGAAGTCGATGGACCTAGTTCCACTTCCTCTAACCCAACTTTAACATCTACCGTTGCAGGACGTCCTCTCTCACCGCCACGCCTTCCAGGTATGCGACCTTAAAAAAGTTAAAAATTATAGTTAAAAGAAAAATGGCTTCAAACAAAAAAGGTGTAAAAATTACTTACCTTCAGATATTTTGCTATGGGTGCGGGGGAATACTTCACGATCCGGATGCCGACGATTTGGGTATCGCTCTGCATAGAGTCTTTGAGCAGCGCTGGCATTACAGCAAGCGTCACCTTAGATTAGGTGAATATCCGCATATTCATGCGACGTATACTGCGTGTTCTCTGTCATAGTATTAATAACACAATGTTCGAAGGGTCCAATTTCACAAAATCCACTTTCACTAATTCCGGTAAGTAACATAAAATAATGTCAGGAGCAGGTAATAATGTACCTTTGCACTATTTAGCATGTCATTCGTCTGTAACAAGAGCAACTTAAATTTAAATCTTTTAAATACATTCTAGCGCGTCTCAGTCCTTTGCCCACAAAAGCCGCTATAACTTTTGTTTTCTACAAAATAGTAAGAGTGGCACCTTTCTGAAATCCTTATTAAATGAGCAATTTTTTTATGTAATGTAAAGTTATAGCTCAGTACATTTTTTTCACCAGAGATAGTCAAAGTTGGGGAAGAAAATATCAAAAAGTTAAAAATCCCAAAGTAGTACTAATTTTATGGTGGTTCCTTAATATATTTTAACTACACTGCGTTTGAGTATGGAGAAGCAACTATCTGGAAGTATTTCATATAAAAAATTTACTAAGTATAGCCTGGTTTGTAGATGCAGTTAAAGAAAATACATGAAAAGGCACAATTTTTCTTTAATTCAAAAAAATTTAAATATTTCAAAAACGGTGACACTTTTACCTGAAAAATTTTTGCTAATCAGGGCGCTCACCACCCCACCTGCCTTCTCCTCAAGTTTGGCAGGTTACTTCTGGGACACCCTGTATACGTATACGTATGAACATACATGGATACATACGTATGTATGAAATGCTACCAGCATAATATGTGGCATCGTAAAAGTTTTTATGTTGCGATTTTTAGTGGACACGCATTATTAAAATATACAATTCACCGTGTACTTGATCAGTATTGGGGTTCAACATAGACGGACACAAGCACGGGTATAGTCGTCTCACTGCATCGTATTTAAAGCACAAATCTTTATTTCCTACTCTACTTCTATTGTTGTCTAATTTCAGTGTAAACAATTTGGCGATGGTTTTCTCGAAGATTTATGACCGTTTATTTCTTTATTACAAGCACACAATGATTCATGCTGAGGAATGGCTAATAAAACTAAACATTAAAAATTACGTCCCAAGAAATGTTATAACTGTTTATTCGGTAAATATACAATATAAAAATTAGGGTGGTCCAAAAATGCATGTAAAGTCGGAATTTTTATGCTCTCATCCCCTAGGATTGTTCTATACCGAAAAAATAAGCACACCCTTTTTTATACCCGAGCGCACTTGTGCACAAGGGTATATTAATTTTGTTCACATAACGGTTGTTTGTTACAGCTAAAACGAATCGAGATAGATATAGACAAATGTATACATAAATGCTCAGAATGAATAGAGAAGTCGATTAAGTCATGTCTGTCTGGCGAAATCGGACTGTAACCACGCCCACTTCCCATATAACGGTAATTTCCAGAAATACGAAAACTGCGATATTTTAGTAACTACTGAAGATAATTCACTCAAAATT